>NC_092151.1:17542330-17624830 GCF_045791955.1 Oncorhynchus clarkii lewisi
GAGGGGGGGGGAATCCGGTGGAGGAGGTTGAGGGGAACGAGGAGGAGGGGGAGGGGAAGGAATAGGAGGGGAAGGAGTGGGAGGGAAATGTGTCATGGGAGAGAAATACGCTCTGACCTAGGTTGAAGGTGAGGGGCTTAGTGTGTGTGTGCGTGTGAATCACTTGTGTGTGCAAGTGAATGAGTTGGGCCCAGACAGGCTTTGGATTATAAATGTGATGCTGTCTGTGGGAGAGGAGAGATGGTCAGCCAATGAGCGATGTGTAGGTGTGTATAATAATTAGGTGGGTGCTTACATTTGTCCTATTTCACACATGTACAAGTGTTTATTATACACATGTGAATTGGAAATTCATTTTTCCTGCATATCCCACTCCCCTTAAGACACCCTCAGAGAGTGGGGTCAGTGTCAGGGATCAGCCATTATTGACAGTGACCTTGAATCAATTATGGATAAGTGCTTTGCTCAAAGGAACATCAGCAGGCTTTACACCTAGTTGGCACAGGGATTTGAACCAGCAATCCTTAGATTACTGGCCCAATGCTCTTAACCGCGAGGCTACCTGCCGGTGTACACATGTGTGTGGGAGAGCTGGTCAGTCAGCCACTGAGCGATGAGTCCTTGAACTCAGAGCAGGTTCACACCCACAGCACTAACACCCTGACAGGATTCGCACACAGACAGAGAGATCTCTGGGTAACGGATCAGTCTGTGGGCCTTATTCGGGTTAGTGGGGGAAACCCCATCAAAATTATTAGTCATGTTGGAATTGATATAAAATGTGATTGCTATCAAAACCAAACACTAAATCAACTAAATTAATTGACCAAATATGAATGCAAGTCTGTGCTTTCTGAAGAATAATATATTTTTAATCCAGGTTTTTGATTAAACAGTACATTGTGTCTCTGATAAGAATGCTTAAAATTGTCTCTGGCACCTTGCCCACCCAGAGAGCTCATTAACATGGGATCAGTCTCATAGACACAAACACACCTATCCTCATCCCTCATACACACACTCTTCACACCTATCCTCATCCCTCATACACACACTCCTCACACCTATCCTCATCCCTCATACACACACTCCTCACACCTATCCTCCTCCCTCATACACACACCCCTCACACCTATCCTCATCCCTCATACACACACTCTTCACACCTATCCTCCTCCCTCATACACACACCCCTCACACCTATCCTCCTTCCTCATACACACACTCCTCACACCTATCCTCCTCCCTCATACACACACTCCTCACACCTATCCTCCTTCCTCATACACACACTCCTCACACCTATCCTCCTCCCTCATACACACACCCCTCACACCTATCCTCATCCCTCATACACACATCCCTCACACCTATCCTCCTCCCTCATTCACACACTCCTCACACCTATCCTCATCTCTCATACACACACCCCTCACACCTATCCTCATCCCTCATACACACACCCCTCACACCTATCCTCATCCCTCATACACACACCCCTCACACCTATCCTCATCCCTCATACACACACTCCTCACACCTATCCTCATCCCTCATACACACACTCCTCACACCTATCCTCCTTCCTCATACACACACTCCTCACACCTATCCTCCTCCCTCATACACACACCCCTCACACCTATCCTCATCTCTCATACACACACCCCTCACACCTATCCTCATCCCTCATACACACACCCCTCACACCTATCCTCATCCCTCATACACAAACTCCTCACACCTATCCTCCTCCCTCATACACACCATTCACACATATCATCATCCATCATACACACACCCCTCACACCTCTCCTCATCCCTCATACACACACTCCTCACACACTTCCTCATCCCTCATACGCACACTCTTCACACACTTCCTCCTCCCTTATACACACACCTATCCCCATCCCTCATACACACACCCCTCACACCTATCCTCATCCCTCATACAAAACTCCTCACACCTATCCTCATCCCTCAAAGACACACTTCACACACTTCCTCATCCCTCATACGCACACTCTTCACACACTTCCTCCTCCCTTATACACACACCTATCCCCATCCCTCATACACACACTCCTCACACCTATCCTCATCCCTCATACACACATCCCTCACACCTATCCTCCTCCCTCATACACACTCCCCTCACACCTATCCTCATCCCTCATACACACACCCCTCACACCTATCCTCGTCCCTCATACACACACCCCTCACACCTATCCTCCTCCCTCATACACACACCCCTCACACCTATCCTCATCCCTCATACACACACCCCTCACACCTATCCTCATCCCTCATACACACACCCCTCACACCTATCATCATCCATCATACACACACTCCTCACACCTATCCTCATCCCTCATACACACACCACTCACACCTATCCTCATCCCTCATACACACACTCCTCACACCTATCCTCATCCCTCATGCACACACTCCTCACACCTATCCTCATCCCTCATACACAAACTCCTCACACCTATCTTCCTCCCTCATACACACACCCCTCACACCTATCATCATCCATCATACACACACCCCTCACACCTCTCCTCATCCCTCATACACACACTCCTCACACCTATCCTCATCCCTCATACACACACCCCTCACACCTATCCTCCTCCCTCATACACACTCCCCTCACACCTATCCTCATCACTCATACACACACCCCTCACACCTATCCTCGTCCCTCATACACACACCCCTCACACCTATCCTCCTCCCTCATACACACACCCCTCACACCTATCCTCATCCCTCATACACACACCCCTCACACCTATCATCATCCATCATACACACACCCCACACACCTATCCTCATCCCTCATACACACACCCCTCACACCTATCCTCATCCCTCATACACACACCCCTCACACCTATCCTCATCCCTCATACACACACTCCTCACACCTATCCTCATCCCTCATACACACACCCCTCACACCTATCCTCATCCCTCATACACACACTCCTCACACCTATCCTCATCCCTCATACACACACTCCTCACACCTATCCTCATCCCTCATACACAAACTCCTCACACCTATCCTCCTCCCTCATACACACACCCCTCACACCTATCATCATCCATCATACACACACCCCTCACACCTCTCCTCATCCCTCATACACACACTCCTCACACACTTCCTCATCCCTCATATGCACACTCTTCACACACTTCCTCCTCCCTTATACACACACCTATCCCCATCCCTCATACACACACTCCTCACACACTTCCTCATCCCTCATACACAAACTCCTCACACCTATCCTCATCCCTCATACACACACTCCTCACACCTATCCTCATCCCTCATACACACACCACTCACACCTATCCTCATCCCTCATACACAAACTCCTCACACCTATCCTCATCCCTCATACACACACTCCTCACACCTATCCTCATCCCTCATACACAAACTCCTCACACCTATCCTCCTCCCTCATACACACACCCCTCACACCTATCATCATCCATCATACACACACCCATCACACCTCTCCTCATCCCTCATACACACACTCCTCACACACTTCCTCATCCCTCATACGCACACTCTTCACACACTTCCTCCTCCCTTATACACACACCTATCCCCATCCCTCATACACACACCCCTCACACCTATCATCATCCATCATACACACACCCCTCACACCTATCATCATCCATCATACACACACCCCACACACCTATCCTCATCCCTCATACACACACCCCTCACACCTATCCTCATCCCTCATACACACACCCCTCACACCTATCCTCATCCCTCATACACACACTCCTCACACCTATCCTCATCCCTCATACACACACCCCTCACACCTATCCTCATCCCTCATACACACACTCCTCACACACTTCCTCATCCCTCATACACAAACTCCTCACACCTATCCTCATCCCTCATGCACACACTCCTCACACCTATCCTCATCCCTCATACACACACCACTCACACCTATCCTCATCCCTCATACACAAACTCCTCACACCTATCCTCATCCCTCATACACACACTCCTCACACCTATCCTCATCCATCATACACAAACTCCTCACACCTATCCTCCTCCCTCATACACACACCATTCACACATATCATCATCCATCATACACACACCCCTCACACCTCTCCTCATCCCTCATACACACACTCCTCACACACTTCCTCATCCCTCATACGCACACTCTTCACACACTTCCTCCTCCCTTATACACACACCTATCCCCATCCCTCATACACACACCCCTCACACCTATCCTCATCCCTCATACAAAACTCCTCACACCTATCCTCATCCCTCAAAGACACACTTCACACACTTCCTCATCCCTCATACACACACTCTTCACACACTTCCTCACCCCTCATACACACACTCCTCACACACTTCCTCATTCGTCATCACAGCTTCTGATTAGACTGTCCTGTTATCTCAAGACATGAGGGCTTCTCACCGATGTACGTTACTGACCCCAACCCTGTCAGCAGACTCATAGCAGAGATGACACATCACATTGCAAAGGTGATGGATCAGGTGAATTTCCACAAAAAAGTGTTTTGAGTTATGTGAATTTAGCTATGGGCATGGTTTCTGCCCCGAAAATGAATTTCAAACGGAATCTTTGACATGCAGTCTACACTTTCTAAGCTATGTTTGCTGTAGTCTCTTTTTACTGAAGCCTATTACCTTTTACCTGTGATACCATAAAATGAGTCAACTTCCAGCAACATGCTGTTGCTTTCTAACCTAAGTTACAATAACCAAGGTGAAGCAGAAACCAACACTACAATAATGTTCTACATGAAAACACATGCAAAAATCATCTCTACTTTTGCCATTACGCAGTGGTAGTGTCATAACCTTTCTGCTCCTGAATAAACGACCAGCTAGTGGTGCGGCTTTCCCCCCAAACGGAATTAGACTAAAATTACAACATGAGGTCATTTTGTCCCTGGCAGAGAATTTAAAGACTGAACAAATATATATCCATCCTCCAGTGTTGTTTTTCAAAGGTTTGAAGAAGAAAAAACATTTGGTATAAGTAAGTAATCATAAAAAATAAAATAAATTATATTTAGTTGAAATATGTCATTGGACGTTTAGACCAGAAACCTGGGTGGACTAGCATGCAGGAGTTTTATGGCAGTGGCTCGTTTGAACCGTTCTGGTGATGTTCCCATGGAACTATAGATAGCAGAACTTTCAAAGTACACAGAAAGGCATTTCTGTACACAGCATGAATGTATATAGAGGTGGCAGCATCATGTTGTGGGGGTGCTTTGCTGCAGGAGGGGCTGGTGCACTTCACAAAATAGATGGCTTCATGAGAAAGAAAAATGATGTGGATATATTGAAGCAACATCTCAAGACATCAGTCAGGAAGTTAAAGCTTGGTCGCAAATGGGTCTCCAAATGAACAATGGCCACAAGCATACTTCCAAAGTTGTGGTAAAATGGCTTAAGGACAACAAAGTCAAGGTATTGGAGTGTCCATCACAAAGCCCTGACCTCAATCCCATAGAAAATGTGTTGGCAGAACTGAAAAAGCGTGTGCGAGCAAGGAGGCCTACAAGCCTGATTCAGTTACACCAGCTCTGTCAGGTTGAATGTGCCAAAATTCACCCAACTTACTGTGGGAAACTTGTCGAAGGCTACCCGAATCGTTTGACCCAAGTTGAACAATTTAAAGGCAATGCTACCAAATACTAATTAAGTGTATGTAAACTCCTGACCCACTGGGAATGTGATGAAAGAAATAAAAGCTGAAAAAAATAATTATCTCTATGATTATTCTGACATTTCACATTCTTAAAATAAAGTGGTGATCCTAACTGATCTAAGACAGGGAATTTTTAAAAGGATTAAATGTCAGGAATTGTGAAAAGCTGAGTTTAAATGTATTTGGCTAAGATGCATGTAAACTTCCGACTTCAACTGCGTGTGAGAATGCAGTTCATTGACTACAGCTCAGCGTTCAACACCATAGTGCCCACAAAGCTCATCACTAAGCTAAGGACTCTGGTACTAAACACCTCCCTCTGTAACTGGATCCTGGACTTCCCAATGAGGCGCCCGCAGGTGGTAACAGTAGACAACAACACGTCTGCTACGCTGATCCTTAACACTGGGGCCCCTCAGGGCTGTGTACTTAGTCCCCTCCTGTATTCCCTATTCAACCACGACTGCGTGGCTAAACACAACTCCAACAGCATCATTACATTTGCTGACAACATAACAGTGGTAGGCCTGATCACCGACAGGAGGTCAGAGAACTGGCAGTGTGGTGCCAGGACAACAACATCTCCCTCAATGTGAGCAAGACAAAGGAGCCGGTATCATCACCACCTGGTATGGCAACTGCTCGGCATCTGACCATAAGGCACTACAGAGAGTAATGCGAACGGCCCAGTACATCACTGGGGCCAAGCTTTCTGCCATCCAGGACCTAAATAATAGGCGGTGTCAGAGGAAAGCCCATAAAATGGTTAGAGACTCCAGTCACCCAAGTTATAGACTGTTTTCTCTGCTACCGCTCGGCAAGCGATACTGGAACACCAAGTCTAGGACCAAAAGGCTCCTCAACAGCTTCTACCCCCAAGCCATAAGACAATTGATAAAATCAGCACCGGACAATTGACATTGACATTCCTTTGTATTATTACTTTTTATTTGAGTCTACTTGGTAAATATTTTCTTAACTCTTCTTGAACTGCACTGTTGGTTAAGGGCTTGTAAGTAAGCATTTCACGGTAAAGTCTACACTTGTATTCGGCGCACGTGACAAATACATTTGGATTTGATTTGAAACCGGCCACTAGGGGCAACAGTGAGAGCTGTTACCTTCAAGTAGGTTTCACTTATGCAAAGATGTGGTAAATGGGCGTGAGCATCTGCCTCTGATTCCAAAGGTTGCAAGTTTGAATCCAGCAATAGAAAGTTGTTATTGTTATTTTTGTTTTAAGCCTATCCCAAACCCTAACCTTAGATCGAATGACTGGTGCACTCCAAAATGATCAGAAGTCATTCATAAAAAGAGATGCTTGGGTCAAGGCCAGGAACATAGGCTTAGGCCTGGACTGGCAAGCTTTTAGCTGAGGAATCATTGTGTAAAACATATCTGAAAGGCTAAATCGGATTATTATGTAACTGCTTTTTCGGATTGTAATGGGAACCCGGCTGGAAAACTGGAAAACTGTCAAATCCCTGAAGGGTTCTACTTCCTCCACTCTGCCACAACAAATGAATTCAGACAGATAAAAATGCCATCGTTTATACTTTTAATCACCATTCTATTTCAGCAGGCTCTTTGAAATAACTTCTAAATCTATTCACAATGATATTGGTCTGGATGCTGATTGGGGAAACTTGCTGAATGATCAGAGAAATGATAGTCAAAGATTTTCTTTAGGCTATTTACAGAAAAAGTAGTCCTGGATGCTTTTCTAGCAATAGACAACAAGAAATCCCCAGGGGCCGACCAATTGGATCCTGGTCTGCTTAAGTGTGCAGCGCCCATCATTGTTAGTTCAAAACCCACATTTATTATTTAACTTTATCAGGAAATATTCCAAAAGTATGGAAATCATCTTGTGCTGCCACTTCATAAGGACGGGGACAGTAGAGATCTTAATCATCATCGCCCCCATTTCAAGTCTTCCTTTTCTAGCGAAGATTCTTGAATCCTTGGTAAATGTATAACTTTGCTCTTTATTTATCTGAGAAATATATTTTGAATGTAAACCAATCTGGGTTTAGGCCTGGGCATAGTACTATTACAGCAACAACTTTAGTTGTTAATGATCCTGTCAATGCTTTAGACACTCAAATTAAATGTGCGGCTTTGTTTGTGGACCTGTTGATCATGCTATTTTATTGAATAAGTTGTCCTTGATAAGCCTGAGCTCTGACACCTGCTCATGGTTTCACGATTATCTTAGTGACAGAACTCAGGCCATCGCATTAAGTCTGAATTTCTTGAAGTACATAAAGGTGTATCACAGGGGTCAATTTTGGTACCTGTTCTCTTCACTATTTATATAAACACCATTGGTAAATCTGTTACAAATTGGAAACTTAATTTATATGCAGATGATATGATATGCTATTGCCCAGACTGATCTGTGTCAAAACTACAGTCAGATTTTAGAGCTATTCAGGAATCACTTGCTGATTTAAAACTTGTTGTTTTCAAACTCTTGTAAGAATGTTTCAGATGAACTACATGTTCACTCATTAGATGATTCTCCAATATAACGTGTTCCTGCATATAAATACTTAGGCATTTGGATTGATGTGGATTTGACGTTTAGAAAACATAGAGATGAGCTGGTTAAGAAGCTAAGATTTAAAGTTGACTTCTTCTACAGAAACAGATGGTGCCTTTCTCTAAGCAGTAGGAAGCAGATTATTCAGTCAACCTTTATGTCTGTGCTTGATTATTTTGATATTATTTATGCTGCTACTGTGTGTAAACCTTTGGATGCCATCTACCATAGTGCCCTTCATTTTGTTACAGGTGACAGTTCTGAGACTAATCACTGCATCCTGTATCAAAAGGTTGGCTGGACTTTGCTAAAGACCCATAGATCTCTACATCACTCCCTTTTTGTTTACAAGGCCTCACTTCATTAACATCTGTCTTATCTAACTTTGCTGTTGAAGTATACACACCTGAGTTGCCTAACCCGTTCACAAGATTGGTTAACTCTTGAGGTTCCTAGGGTCTCCACCGAGCAAGGTAGATCTGCTTTTAGTTTTAATGTACTGGAACAAAACTGAAACTACATTTTAACTTGATGTTCTGGTGCTGTTTGAGCAATTTAAAGTATTGTTTGGGCACATATTTTTGGAGGAATATATCTGTTTTTCTGGGCGATTTGTCATGTTTTATTTGTACTTCCGATAACTGTGTTTTTATTTTTTAATGTGTATATACAGTGAGTGTACCCCACCCTTTCGCCATCAGAACAACCTCAATTCGTCGGGGCATGGACTCTACAAGTTGTGGAAAGGGATGCTGGCCTATGGTGACTCCAATGCTTCCCACAGATGTGTCAAGTTGACTGGATGTCCTTTGGGTGGTGGACCATTCTTGATACACATGGGGAACTTTTGAGCATGAAAAATCCAGCAGCGTTGCAGTTCTTGAAATAAACTGGTGTGCCTGACATCTATTACCATACCCTGTTTAAATGCACTTATATCTTTTGTTTTTCCCATTCTCCCTCTGAATGGAACACATACACAATCCATGTCTCAAATGTCTCAAGGCTTAAAAATTCTTCTTTAACCTGTTTTTTCCTCTTCGTCTACACTGATTGAAGTGCATTTAACAAGTGGCATCAATAAGGGATCATAGCTTTCACCTGGATTCACCTGGTCAGTCTGTCATGGAAAGAACAGGTGTCCTTAATGTTTTGTACACTCAGTGTATATATAGTTTGGGTATAATGTGTTTATTTATGTTATATATACAGGGTGAATTTGTAAAAGAGACCTAGGTCTCAATATGATGACTTAGTTATTTAATAAAGGTTTAATACATTTTTTTTTACTGCCCAGGCAGTTTCAAAAGTCATCTTAATTGATTGTATTTAATGAGTAGAAGCAGACGAGAGCTGGCTCTTTTTACAGTGAATTTAAATGTCAAAAATTACCAAATGATGTCACATTTTGACATGATTGTACTGATTGTACATGATTATACAATGGGTGGGTCTAATCCTGAATGCTGATTGGTTAAAACTGCATTCCAGCCGGTGTCGATTCCACAAGTTTCCACCGGCTAAATCTATGAAGTTAAAATGCTTATTTACTCTGTTCCATCTGACTGCGCTATCAATTGTCTCATCAGCCCAGCCAGGTAATTTATAAACTTGATCTCCATTATAAAAAGCATATAGACATTATCTCACATTTCTTTTAGGCTAACATTTAGTTTTCAACAGCGGAGATTTATATAAACCTTGCTGTCTGTCTCGCCGAAATTTGCAACATTGCTTCAATATTCAAATTAGATCTCCTGCTGTCCCATAGTAATGAACGTATCGTGAGTCAGGACGAGACAGACAGGCAGACAGCATTTCTCAGCCAGTCGAAATCATGATTCAGCTGGCATCATTTTGATCGATACATACAAAAGAATGTCAATTGAAAAAAGGTTGACGTGACTGTAAGTTAGTTGTAGTTGGCTAGCTAGCAAGCAAGGGATAAAAACGTTGCCAGCCAGTATGAAACATTTAGAACGAACGACTGGGTCGTGTCCATAGATGCAGAACAAAAAGACTGAAAAACTGGGTCGCGTCTCTCGCAATCCTAGATCTGTGTCGGGACTATATCCCGTGGAAGGATGAAATAGTATGAATAAATTAATCAAAATAACGTTTTTAATGATAATATGTCAATCATTATCTGAATATGTTGGTAACTCGTTGTATAATCCTGATAATGCCCTCGAAGCCAATGTTTGGAGGATATATTGGCACGGTTTACCAGGCCTCGACTTCATCTCGGACCTAACAACACCTGTGCCAATATATCCTCCAAACCCCGGCTTCTCTGGCATTACCACTTAATTGTTCCCCATTGTACTTTAGCTCTGATACAATGTCACATTGTTGCTAACGAGGTTGTCAATATAATGATATAGTATTTACTTGGGATGTAAAGAATGGTTTCATTTGGTTTTCAATGAGATCCTGAGGATATCTATCTATCTGTATGGTATGTTAATTGTATCTGTGCCAGTAGTTGCATGACATCTCTCACCTCTATCGCTGCTACTATTGGTCCATTGGTCTGCTCAACCAACTGTGTGGCAGGGGAGATGTCTATACCCAAAACTATAACACACACACACACACACAAGCTACATACATGCACATTTACCTACATTACATACCCAGGCACGCACAAGTGCTCACATGCAACACATACCGTGCCTTCAGAAAGCATACAACCCTTGACTTTTTCCACATTTTTCTGTGTTACAGCTTGAATTAAACATTGGTTAAATTGAGATTTAGTGTCACTGGCCTACACATTATGGAATGCTTTTCAATTAAAAAAAAAACAAATTAATGAAAAGCTGAAATGTCTTGAGTCAATAATTATTCCACCCCTTTGTTATGGCAAGCCTAAATAAGATCAGGAGTAAATATTTGCTTAACAAGTCACATAAGTTGCAATAATAGAGTTTAACATGATTTTTCTATGACTACCTCATCTCTGTACCTCACACATACAATTATCTGTAAGGTCCCTCAGTCGAGCAGTGAATTTCAAACACAGATTCAACCACAAAGACTTGGGAGGTTTTCCAATGCTTTGCAAAGAAGGGCACCTATTGGTAGGTGTGTAAAAATATTAAAAGGAGACATTTAATATCCCTTTGAGCATGGTGAAGTTAATAATTATACTTTGGATGATACACCCATTCACTACAAAGATACAGACTCTAACTCAGTTGCCGGAGAGGAAGGAAACCACTCAGGGATTTCACCACGAGGCCAATGGTGACTTTAAAACAGTTACAGAGTTTAATGGCTGTGATAGGTGAAAACTGAGGATGGACCAACAACATTGTAGTTACTCCACAATACTAGCCTAAATGACAGAGTGAAAAGAAGGAAACCTGTATATAATAAAAATATTCCAAAACATACACCTGTTTACAATAAGGCACTAAAGTAAAACTGTAAAAAATGTGGCAATAAATTAACTTTATGTCCTGAATACAAAGTGTTCTGTTTGGGGCAAATACAACACATCACTAAGTACCACTCTTCATATTTTCAAGCATGGTAGTGGCTGCATCATGTTATGGGTATGCTTGTCATCGGTAAGGACTAGGGAGTTTTTTGGGATAAAAATAAACGGAATAGAGCTAAGCACAGGCAAAATCCTAGAGGAAAACCTGGTTCAGTCTGCTTTCCACCAGACACTGGGAGACAAATTCACTTTTCTGCAGGACAATAAATTAAAACACAAGGCCAAATATACATCAGAGTTGCTTACCAAGCCGACATTAAATGTACCTGAGTGACCTAGTTACAGTTTGACTTAAATCAGCTTGAGAATCTACCGCAAGACTTGAAAATGTCTGTCTAAGAATTATCAAAAACCAACTTGACTGAGCTTGAAGAATTTTCTAACAATAATGTGCAAATATTGTACAATCCAGGTGTGCAAAGCTTTTAGAATGACTCACAGCTGTAATGGCTGCCAAAGGTGATTCTAACATGTATTGAGTCAGGGATGTGAATACTTATGTAAATTAGATATTTCAGTATTTCATTTTCAAAACATTTCCAAACATTTACAACGTTTTATCTTTGTCGTTATGGGGTATTGTGTGTAGGTGGGTGAGAAAAATAAATGTAATTCATTTTGAATTTAGGCTGTAACTGTCACGCACTGGCCATAGAGAGGCGTGACAGTTAGTTAGGCCAGGTTGTGACTAGGGTGGGCATTCTATGTTATTTTTCTATGTTTTTGTATTTCTTTGTTTTTGTCCGGGTATGGTTCTCAATCAGGGACAGCTGTCTATCGTTATCTCTGATTGGGAACCATACTTAGGTAGCTCTTGCCCACATGGGTTTTGTGGGTAGTTATTTTCTGTTTTGTGTGTCTGCACCAGACAGAACTGTTTTGTTTGTTCCGCTTTGTTATTTTTTGTTCTAGTGTTCAGTTTTATTAAAAATCATGAACACGTACCACGCTGCACCTTGGTCCTCTTCTTCAAACAGCCATTACAGTAACACAACAAAATGTTGAATAAGTCAAAGTGTATGAATACTTTCTGAAGACATTGTATATATGCATGATGCACACACAAACACATGGAATAAGAATTAATGCACAAACTCTCTCTTTCTTCAGTAGAACAGAGGAGGAGATGGATATGGGCCAGACCAGACCTACTGAGAGCCCCACTTCTCTCCACACTGGGCTGTGTGAGGAATGGCCCTCTATATATTCCCTATACAGTGCACTATTTGTGTGTGTGTGTGTGCGTGCCAGCTACGCTAAGAAAAATGGGAGCCTTCAGCCGGCTGGATTTATACCTACAACATGTCAGAGAGGAATGCCCACAGCATTGAAATAACTTTATACAGTGTAGAGGTGTTAAAATGTTACATTCCAGTTGGTCTCCCTTGGCGGATTTCCTCTGTAATTGTGTACATTTGAATGGTCATAATTCACTCGTCATATCCAGTGAAATGTTGGAAGGGGGTTTTCTGAGATTCTGTCAGCCCACTCACTTGAGCACATGAGATTAGAAACACAGTTAAAGCATTTTAAAGTCATTCATTATAACTTTGAAAAGTATAACAATTCCCAACACACTATGCATGGGAGAAAACAAACAAGTTTAACCAAAACTTGAACCGCCACTCCACTCCACGCCTTTTCCAATACTGATATGTTACTCAGTGTCTCTGCGTGTCTAATGCTTTCTAAGTATGACCTCAGATGTAAAAACAGTTAGTGCACCCACTACTCTCCTCATCCACACTTTCCAGGCATGGGTCACTGGGGTGGGGTCGATGGGGGAGCGAGGTGCACCTTTCCTGGATGTTTGTGGATGGGGATGTGGGTGTTTGGGTTGAATGAAGCCAAATACTTCCATTGTTCACATGGTTAAATGTCATAGGACACACTTGGACGCAACTCAACAGTGTCAGAAATGGTATGTTCTGTATAACAGTATTTGTAGGAGCAAGAACTAAAAAGCAAATGAAATGAAGTAGTCCATTAAGGGGAGGACAGAAGTGTTAGAGGATGCTGTGTGTCCAGGGTAGCTAAACCTTTCTGACTTCCTGGTCCCCAGACTGCCGTCCTTCCCCCCCCTCTCTCTCTCTCTCTCTCTTTCTGGCTCCATAAAATGTCAGTGGATAGTGTCCCTGCAGAGCATCCCCAGGAAAACACACAGCTATGAATGGCCTGCATTGAGCCGGGGTTGGAGGACTGGAGGGGCTGAGGAGGGGTGTACAGGGGAGAATACAAGGGTCACCAGCAGGCTCCTCCTTCTGGGGAAAGGTCACCCCACTGAACAGCCTCCCAGGAGCAACCTGGAGAAAGTCCAAGACAAGAGAGATAAATTCCCTGCTATCCCTTCTTCTCTTCAGTTTCCACCACTCCTCCTTCCATCCTTCCCTCCTCTCCCCCTCCCACCCTCCACTCTCCTCCCTCCCCCACACCCTCCTCCCTCCCTCCCACACTCCACTCTCTTCCCTCCCACACTCCACTCTCTTTCCTCCCACCCTCCACTCTCCTCTGTCCCTCTCTCCCTTTTCCACCTCTGCACTCCCTCTGTCTCTCCTTAAATCACTCCCTTCATCCCTCTCTTTCCTCCCCTCCCTGCCCCCTCCCTCTCCTTATCCCTCCCTGTCCTCCACCCCTAAAGACTGTGAATTGATAGCCCTATGAATCCCCGTGCTCGGCTTCTGTGAGACTGATTATTTGTTTAGACTGGTAAAGTCATTAAGCATTAATGATGAAGCATCAATCTGACATGCTGTTACACTGTCAGACCCAGACCAGCCCGCCCCAGACCGACCGACTTCTGGGCTATGTCCCAAATGGCACCCTCTTCCCTGTATTGTGTACTACGGCGGGCCCTGTTCAAAAGTAGTGCATTTTGTAGGGAATAGGGTGCCATTTGGGATGCAGTCCTGCTACTCCTCTGCTTCGATGAGAGGTGAAGGAACAACTGTCTGGGTGTGAAGGTCCTTAGATACACATCCATTGAACTCTTGTACGATTGGTGGGTGCCAATCACACAAGACAAAACATGAGAGGTTTTTCTAGGAAACACAAAGGATCAACTGAACAGAAGTAGAAAATAGTCTGTTAGGAAAAAAATTGGCAGTGGTGTTGTTTCTATATTTATGTAAATTACCACATTTATTTCTCTATAATCCTCATTAAAGAGATTCTCCGGTACTTTCGTATAGTTTTCAATCGCTAGTTCTGAAAGTAGCTCATGAGCCAAAAGTGGTCTTTGAAAATTGTACTGCATCACGTATGTGCAGATATGTGTACCATGTCATTTCTCTCTCACTCTGCTGTTTGTGTGCATCTTCCTAGCTGTCACTCAAATGGCTGAAGCGCATTGGCTAAAATTAAATTGCTAGGGGGCTGGCCCACATGGGGAAAATGTAGGGAATTAGCGCAGCACAGCTTCCAGAAAAATGGTTTCTTTCAAACTAGGGATTTCATGGCTAATTGAGGTGAAAACATTAATTCTGCTCATAGATTATGCATGTATGAACTAAATTAGCACATCCAGCCCAAAGCGGGAGGTTTAAAAAATACTTGGTAGTTGCCAAAGTTCCAGAGCATATCTTTAAGTTGTGTTTTTCCAGTGAGCATTCTCCTCAACCCGTGAATCCAAACCCAAATATGAAGCTCAGCTCACCAACCAACGGTATCTAAATATGGGGAAAGAGAGAGGGAGGCCAGAGGTCACTCTGGGCTCACGCAACCAGGGGAGGAAAAAACTCCAAAGCTAACAATGTCCAGATTTCTGTGTTTGTTTTGTGACATCCTAGCGCCGTCCGACCATCGCTACATTTCCCTTCCCTAGTTGGCTCACAGACACTCTATCCATACGCGCCAGGGAGGGTGAGGAGGGGGTTTAGGATGGAAACACGCAAATCTGTGTAACATATGTTGCCCGTGCCGGGAGAGAGGAGAGGACGCAGAGCAAGGCTGGACCTCCTGCTAGCCGGTTCCACCTGAGAGAGACATGACTGGAGAGGATGGAGGGATCAAAAGGAGAGGAAGAAGACTGTAGGAATCAATTACACACTGTAACAACAACGGGCTTGCACAGACATACTGGCAGAGAACTTAACAGCAGTTTCAGTGTAATTAGAATGTACACTGCTACCCTACTTACACCAATTGACCATGTCACCAGAGTTGGGGGGGTTGTTTCACTGTTTCATTCTTATTCATTTCTAAAATAAATAGAAATATCAATTTTGCACTTTTCTATGACCAAATTACTGTATATCAATTGTGGCTTCCATCACCAAGTCATGGAAGATCTCACATTCAAACAATGCATTTTCTTTACTGCTACACAACAGGAAATTAAAACTAGTAAAACTTCATAATGTCAAAGTGCTAAATCCCCACATGTACTACACACAACTCTCATTTTTATGGCTGAAACCAAATTTGGCGGTGGATGTTTCCAATAATACAGAGAGAAGCAGAAGGAAGTGAAGGAAGGAGATTATATTAAAATGTCATACTTTGTTACATTTCACCAAAACACAAACATAAGTGTCACTGTCTGCCATTATTGCAGCACTAATGCTAAATACTACCATACGAATATTACTACTACATAAGCCAACCAAAAATACCCAACTAATACCTCAAATATATCGTAAGTATCTGTGACTTCCACTGGAATATTAGAAAATAAGCCTGGGAGTTTTTAGCTAACTGGCTTGTCGCTATAGTACATATGGCATCCAAACCTGTTCAAGGCACTGTTGACTCACATAAGGTATGGCTAAACACAAGTACCTGGACTCTTATTACCTGTCTTCCATGCTCCTCTGAGTGCACTTGCTAAGTACTGGGACATACGTTTCACTTCTTTCCAGGGTAATTGTTTTATAAGCCTTTTCCTCTGTGATCGGGTTGTGCTTCCTATGTCTGGTCTGCCTGTTCTACTTGAACATGTATTGTATTTATTACCATATATATTTGATTGTGTGTGTGTGTGTGTGTGTGTGTGTGTGTGTGTGTGTGTGTGTGTGTGTGTGTGTGTGTGTGTGTGTGTGTGTGTGTTATATGTGTGTACCCCTGCATGGGCACTGAGGCCTGTGTCTGTTCGGTTGTGTCAAATCCTGTCTACGTGTGTATGTTTTATGTAGTCATCTAAAATAAATCTGTTAAAATCAGATACCTCAACTCAGTTAATCAAATACATTTTTACTGAAAACTAAAATCATAATTGAATTGCTGTAGAGCTTTGTTTAAAGTTTCCAAATGTATTGTTGTCCCTTGTTTAACTTAGCAGCATGAATTGGAGTACATGAATCTGTAAAGGATAAAGAAAGAGTCACCAACGTCCACCCCTGGACTGATTCCCTGGCTAAACCAACAAACACAAAGTTAAAACAAATGTAGGGAATGTCGTCTTAGGTTTCGGATACTATGGACCACAATTAGGAGAAGCACAGCATACAGTATGTTTAGCAAAACCTGTCAGATACAGAAACCAAATATTATTCAAGTTTCTAGATGAATTTTAAAACATGTATTGCTTGTGTTAAAGACGTCTATTCCAGCCTGCAAAACTCTCAGAGGTTTACTATTAAATCACTAGAAAACAAACAGGAAGAGACACAACAGACAGTACAGTATGTGCCCCGAAGGACTATGGGTAAACACCTGACCAAACACTGGACAGAGAGGATGATGGGAGATGACCTCTGAACTTTTAGTCTTTTTAAAGACGTTTCTCTTTCACCTCTAATACTGACCAGGTCTGGACCAGACTTCTATCTCTTCAAACAACAGATTATATTTCAAAAGACTAACTTAGATAAGAAAAGGTTCAATTAAATAAATACATCAAAATCATTGGCACAGCCTACAGCTTTGCTTTGCCATGTTATGCCTAACAGGAAGAGATTTGAGCTAGAGCCCATTCTACAAATGTTGTCAAATAAAAAGAGTTCACACTTCAGAGCATCAGCAACATATAGGAAAACCAACACTCATCATGCAAGCTCTGTGAGGATGAAGATCGGTCAGCCATTTGCAAAGGTCTGGATAGTGGCTAAACCACCAATTTGGGTAGTGTGCTCATTTGACTCTGTATGCATGTGTTTGAGTGAGTGAGTGAGTGAGTGAGTGAGTGAGTGAGTGTGGGTGTATAAAAGCCTCTTCTCCAGGCTTGCCGTGCACGAGAGGTGCATAATGAAACCTGTAAGTGAACCACTAACAGAGTTGGGAGCAGAAACACAACTATGAAAACCAAACAGACAGATCACTGATCAATGGGCATGAGTGGAATAGGGGTCAAATAATGGTGGCGTTGTTGGTACACACATACGATGGACAGGCTACCTCTCCACCACTCTGTGAACGGCCACTAATACTCGCTATCTGCATGAGGTGAGTGAAGAGCTCACTGCAGTTTTTTACCTCCATACTGAGCAGAGGTAAATGTAGCTTTGTGCTAACAGTGGAGACTGTTAGTGTGGAACTTGCTACACACAGACACACACGCAGACACACACGCAGACCCTCCACACACACAAACACACACACACGCACCCACACAAACACACACGCACACACCAAGTGGACATCCAGCAGGTGGCTAGCTACCCCCCAGTGTGCCCTGCATATGTTCTGTGTGCTTTATATATCCAGTTACCATGGAGCCACCCCACATCTCCAACAGGGATCCGCTCAAAATCTGCTGCCCTGACCACTTCGGAGCACAGGGGCCCTCCTTACACCCATTACTACCCCCCCCCCCCACCCCCCCACCCCCTTCCCCCCCAGCTGAAGCCAAACTCCAACAGGGGCTCTAGAAACAGTTGTGATGGGGCAAAGGAAGTTCCTACTGCCAAGGGAGGAAGTATCAAATCAAACAGCATCTTTTTCCACTTCTGTGAGATTTTCTGGTTAAATACTTTCTGCATGGGCTTTGTGAACACTAGAGGAGATGAGCTGGGTGTGTGTGTGTGTGTGTGTGTGTGTGTGTGTGTGTGTGTGTGTGTGTGTGTGTGTGTGTGTGTGTGTGTGTGTGTGTGTGTTCTCTGCTACAAGACAAAAGGGTTCTTTCAGCCTGCCTCCTTCTATAGGAAACACAATGTTGTTTTAAGGTCTTTTTTCCGACCTTTGAGAGAGTCAATGTTGATGTTGCACACTAGGTATATGATATTTTGGTATTATTTCATCCGACCTCAGGAGGGGAAGAGAGAGGGATGGAAGAGGGGATGGGGAGAAGGAAAGAGAACTTCCTTGATTTCAGTCAATCTCCATAATACTGCAGAGGTGCTGGTGATGAGACTCCCTGGCTGGATGCAGCCACACACCATGTGGAGTGGAACTTCTGTCCTGCACACACACACACATGCGCACACGCACACACACACACTTACGCAAGCACACACACACAAAAAATGCTTAGATTGTGGTGATTATGTCAGCTTTTAAGAATATATATATATATTTTTTTTTAACCAATTTTGACTTCAGATTCTGATCCACATTTCTCCAAACATCAAAAATCGAAGTTGCTCCAAATTTTGAAGTACAGGCTTAAGGTTTTGGATAGGGTTAAAACATTAAGTTTAGGCATTCATTCTGACGGGTTAAGTTACGGGTTAAGGTTTGGGAAAGGGTTAAAAGAAAAACAATACAAAATAACTGTCTACCACTGGGATTGAACAGGCAACCTTCAGATTCAGATCCATGGAATTACGCCCATCAGCAATGCCCTAGCAAAACCCAAACCTACTGGATAGTAATTGTGCTCACTGTTGCCCCGTTTGGACAATATTGAAGGCATTTCCAGACTGCCTGAGGATTTTTTCAGGACCATTTTTGAAGTATATTTTGAGCGATCTGCCTGCTTAGACATAGATTAAAGAAGATCCACTCGTGGAAGATCCGTGCTATAGCAGGATAGAATTTCTAAGGCAATGTTCCCGTGTTCGCAGAGACGGCATTCACGGTTAACGCTGCATAAGTCAACTCCTTTAGAAATTTGCTTTACATTTCAGTCAGATCTTCCACTCTTTGGATTGAATCCAAACCTTACTCAACATCAAGCAAACATGAATAAATGAATGAATGAATGAATGAATGAATGAATGAATGGAAAGTTGAATGGACTAATAAAATGAAAGTGACATAATTAAAAGAAATGCCATGATTTGCGTAGTGAAATACAGCCAAACCATATTTAATAAAGAAACATAAAACTGCATATTTTCTGTGAAAATACAGAATTATGGAGGGCATAATCACTGTCAAAATGTCATCCATCTTTGCTTTCTCTATTTCAGGGCTAATTGAATCTGTCAATCAAAGAGACATCTAAAGTGTGAATGCGCACGCATGCACACACACACACACACAGACACACACAGCAAAACGGTGTAACAATCATTTATCAAGACAATGGATCTGTGGATCAGGAGATTATCACTTGCAATTGTATAGGGCTTTCACAGTGCAAAGAACTGTCAAGTTGTTTAGTAATCTTTATTGTAGATCAAGAGGTTATTTTACTGGGCTTAGAGCACGTCACCCTGTTCACATAGCAGCTCCCCACTGGGGAGTGTTGTGATGACACTGAAAACTGATTGAATGTGCAAAAAGTAATCAACATAAATCCAATTACATTAAATATTTTGTTGATTTCACATTGAATTCACGTTAGTTGACAACCAAATGTAAATCAAAACTAGACGTGGAGTTGATGTCTGTGATCAGTGGTTTTAGTCCGTCATACAGCATAAACCGCCATAACATTGAAGCACACATAGTTCTGAGGGATTTCCCTCACCTCGAAAATCCCATACATAGCCTCTGGTCTGGGATCAGTATCTTGCAGAATATCAAAGCCGCGAGCCCTTCTAATGTGTTACAGAGTGTCGTGGGGTCCCATGTGGCTCAGGGGCTGTTTGGCTCAGTTGGTAAAGCATAGTGCTTGCAATGCCAAGGTTGTGGGTTTGATTCTCATGGGGGATCAGTAGGGAAAAAAGGTATGCACTCACTACTGTAAGCCAGAGTGTCTGCTAAATGACGAAAATATCAGATCTGGTGCTGCCTCTGATGTGGCTCACTTTTTGGCAGGGGGTGGGCCATGGGACAGGGGTCTTGTGTGTATCACAAGGCCTCTGGATTTAATTGCGGTGTTGATCTACTGCTATGAGAACACGTCTGTCAAATACTGATCCCCGTGTCGGGAGACTTTTGGGCATGCCTCCAAGAGACTGGGAACAGGCTAGGAAGACACACACACACAATTGCACACACACACACACGTGAACACACACACACAGGCATAGAGGAGGGGGGTACGCAGCAGAATATACCCACTTAAATGCTTAGCTCTGGTGTTTTGCTAGTCCTTTTAGAAGCTGTGGGCATCTGCAGCAGACACTTTGTGGTTGAGTCAATGAGGCTGAGAGAGCGAGAAGGGGGGGAGAGGGAGTCATATAGTGATATAAGGGGAAAAGAGAGAGAGAGAGAGAGAGAGAGAGAGAGAGAGAGAGAGAGAGAGGGAGAGAGAGAGAGAGAGAGAAAGAAAAATGAGGTAGGGAGAAGAGAGAGAGTCGAGAGTAGGAGTCAGGGAGAGATAGTCTAGAGTAGGAGTCAGGGAGAGAGAGTCGAGAGTAGGAGTCAGGGAGAGAGAGAGTCGAGAGTAGGAGTCAGGGAGAGAGAGAGTCGAGAGTAGGAGTCAGGGAGAGAGAGAGTCGAGAGTAGGAGTCAGGGAGAGAGAGAGTCGAGAGTAGGAGTCAGGGAGACAGAGTCGAGAGTAGGAGTCAGGGAGGGAGAGAGTCGAGAGTAGGAGTCAGGGAGAGAGAGAGTCGAGAGTAGGAGTCAGGGAGACAGAGAGTCGAGAGTAGAAGTCAGGGAGGGAGAGAGTCGAGAGTAGGAGTCAGGGAGAGAGAGAGTCGAGAGTAGGAGTCAGGGAGAGAGAGAGTCGAGAGTAGGAGTCAGGGAGACAGAGTCGAGAGTAGGAGTCAGGGAGGGAGAGAGTCGAGAGTAGGAGTCAGGGAGACAGAGAGTCGAGAGTAGAAGTCAGGGAGGGAGAGAGTCGAGAGTAGGAGTCAGGGAGAGAGAGAGTCGAGAGTAGGAGTCAGGGAGAGAGAGAGTCGAGAGTAGGAGTCAGGGAGAGAGAGAGTCGAGAGTAGGAGTCAGGGAGAGAGAGAGTCGAGAGTAGGAGTCAGGGAGAGAGAGAGTGAGACAGAGGGAGTGAAAGCTAGTTAGGGGAAAAAAACATGAGAGAGAGGGGAGAGGAGAGTGGGAGTGCGTCTTCATGGGTGGCTTCCACTGTTGATGTTTTTTTAATATTTTGAGTGACAGGGGCGTCGCTATGGAGGGCGAGAGGGAATGGATGACATAGTACAGAGGATACAGGCAGAAACTTCTAAAGTTAAATTTCCCCACTGGGTGTACGCACACACACACAAACACACACTCACACATACAGTACATATATGCACGCAATTAATGTATATATTTTCCTATTAAGATGTATTGATCTAGTAAATATGATTTCATATACGGTATAGTACATTAATTAACCTGGCAACATATTCTGAAAATAAATTCTAAATCCCATTTGACCTTTTACAAGTGGGTTGTTAGCTCGGCTAGAGCTGGGCTCTTAGCTGGGCTGAAGCTGGGCTGTTATCTGGGCTGTTAGCTTGTCTGTTAGCTGGGCTGAAAGCTGGGCTGTTAGCTGGGCTGTTAGCTGGGCTGTTAGCTTGTCTGTTAGCTGGGCTGGAGCTGGGCTGTAGTTGGGCTGGAGCTGGGCTGTAGTTGGGCTGGAGCTGGGCTGTTAGCTGGGCTGGAGCTGGGCTGGAGCTGGGCTGTAGTTGGGCTGTTCGCTGGGCTGTCTGCTGGGCTGTTCGCTGGGCTGTAAGCTGGGCTGTTAGCTGGGCTGTAAGCTGGGCTGTTAGCTGGGCTGTTAGCTAGGCTGGAGCTGGGCTGGAACTGGGCTGTTAGCTAGGCTGGAGATGGGCTGTAGCTGGGCTGTTAGCTGGGCTGTAGCTGGGCTGTTAGCTGGGCTGTTAGCTGGGCCGTTAGCTAGGCTGGTGCTGGGCTGGAGATGGGCTGGAGCTGGGCTGTAGCTGGGCTGGAGCTGGGCTGGAACTGGGCTGTTAGCTAGGCTGGAGATGGGCTGTTAGCTGGGCTGTAGCTGGGCTGTAGCTGGGCTGTAGCTGGGCTGTTAGCTGGGCTGTTAGCTGGGCTGTTAGCTGGGCCGTTAGCTAGGCTGGTGCTGGGCTGGAGATGGGCTGGAGCTGGGCTGTAGCTGGGCTGTTAGCTGGGCTGTTAGCTGGGCTGGACCTGGGCTGTTAGCTGGGCTGTTAGCTAGGCTGGAGCTGGGCTGTTAGTTGGGATGTTAGCTGGGCTGGAGCTGGGCTGTAGTTGGGCTGGAGCTGGGCTGTTAGCTGGGCTGGAGCTGGACTGTTAGCTGGGCTGTTAGCTAGGCTGGTGCTGGGCTGTAGTTGGGATGGAACTGGGCTGGAGCTGGGCTGTAGTTGGGCTGGAACTGGGCTGTTAGCTAGGCTGGAGCTGGGCTGTAGTTGGGCTGGAGCTGGGCTGTTAGCTGGGCTGGAGCTGGGCTGTTAGCTGGGCCGTTAGCTGGGCTGGAGCTGGGCTGTTAGTTGGGCTGTAGTTGGGCTGGAGCTGGGCTGTTAGCTGGGCTGGAGCTGGACTGATAGCTGGGCTGTAAGCTGGGCTGTTAGCTGGGCTGTAAGCTGGGCTGTTAGCTGGGCTGTTAGCTGGGCTGTTAGCTGGGCTGGAGCTGGGCTGGAACTGGGCTGTTAGCTAGGCTGGAGATGGGCTGTAGCTGGGCTGTTAGCTGGGCTGTAGCTGGGCTGTAGCTGGGCTGTTAGCTGGGCTGTTAGCTGGGCTGTTAGCTGGGCTGTTAGCTGGGCCGTTAGCTAGGCTGGTGCTGGGCTGGAGATGGGCTGGAGCTGGGCTGTAGTTGGGCTGTTAGCTGGGCTGTTAGCTGGGCTGGACCTGGGCTGTTAGCTGGGCTGTTAGCTAGGCTGGAGCTGGGCTGTTAGTTGGGATGTTAGCTGGGCTGGAGCTGGGCTGTAGTTGGGCTGGAGCTGGGCTGTTAGCTGGGCTGGAGCTGGACTGTTAGCTGGGCTGTTAGCTAGGCTGGTGCTGGGCTGTAGTTGGGATGGAACTGGGCTGGAGCTGGGCTGTAGTTGGGATGGAGCTAGGCTGGAGCTAGGCTGTTAGCTGGGCCGTTAGCTAGGCTGGTGCTGGGCTGTAGTTGGGCTGGAACTGGGCTGTTAGCTAGGCTGGAGCTGGGCTGTAGTTGGGCTGGAGCTGGGCTGTTAGCTGGGCCGTTAGCTGGGCTGGAGCTGGGCTGTTAGTTGGGCTGTAGTTGGGCTGGAGCTGGGCTGTTAGCTGGGCTGGAGCTGGACTGATAGCTGGGCTGTTAGCTAGGCTGGAGCTGGGCTGTTAGTTGGGATGTTAGCTGGGCTGGAGCTGGGCTGTAGTTGGGCTGGAGCTGGGCTGTTAGCTGGGCTGGAGCTGGACTGTTAGCTGGGCTGTTAGCTAGGCTGGTGCTGGGCTGTAGTTGGGATGGAACTGGGCTGGAGCTGGGCTGTAGTTGGGATGGAGCTAGGCTGGAGCTAGGCTGTTAGCTGGGCCGTTAGCTAGGCTGGTGCTGGGCTGTAGTTGGGCTGGAACTGGGCTGTTAGCTAGGCTGGAGCTGGGCTGTAGTTGGGCTGGAGCTGGGCTGTTAGCTGGGCCGTTAGCTGGGCTGGAGCTGGGCTGTTAGTTGGGCTGTAGTTGGGCTGGAGCTGGGCTGTTAGCTGGGCTGGAGCTGGACTGATAGCTGGGCTGTTAGCTAGGCTGGTGCTGGGCTGTAGTTGGGCTGGAACTGGGCTGTTAGCTAGGCTGGAGCTGGGCTGTAGTTGGGCTGGAGCTGGGCTGGAGCTGGGCTGTTAGCTGGGCTGTAGTTGGGCTGGAGCTGGGCTGTTAGCTGGGCTGTTAGCCAAATTGTAGCTAGGCGGTGTGCATTACCTGCAGGTGTCACTATGATGAACGGGCTGCTTGACGTCGATGAAGTGTTTAGAGCCCAATGGCGTTGTTGCATGTTACTAACTGGTAGCCAGCCAGCTGAGACAGTCCACCAGATACAACGACTACACGTTCTGCCAGAACCCCTCTGAATAGCAGCACGCTGGGGAGAGTGCAGGATGCTAAATGATGTATTGGATGCAAACCGCCAGGAAACGCTGTTCGCTGCTAGCTGTGACCTCCGACAGCTGCTGGCGGTTGGCGTCGTTTAGGATGACCCAAGACCCAAGACTTTCCGGCACTTTTCAAGTGGCAAGTGTCCCTAACGACGTCAATGGCGGCAATAATGTTTGTTCTATTTATTGGTGTAGCTTCAGTAGGAGATGCCTCGCTAACCTCTGAGCTTCATTTCAAGTCGACAGAATAATATATCTGTGAGTTGTAACAAATGGTTTGTTTCAGTCCGCCTGTTATTTTATTATCACATTCTGAGCAAGCCTGATGGATAAAGCTATGGGCTCTGGGTTGTTTGTAGGAGCACCGATCATGCCAAAGAAAACAAGCATGGAGAGGGGAAAATAAAATAGAGTGAAAGAAAGAAAGCGCTAGGGGTCGGTGAGACGCAGCGACATCATTCCGCAGCGGAAATCTCAGACAGAACAAGGTCATTGCGAGGTGAGAAAGACAAGATGTTGGACCAAAAAAAACACCTCCAAACTCTAAATTCTTCATCTGAATAAATGATGTAGGTCGGAGGACATTGTGGAAGATACAATGGAGGTGGTGGCATGAATTAAGTGGGATAGTGAAGGCTGTCAATGAAAATGGTACCCTATTCCCTATGAAGAGCACTACATTTGACCAGGTTACATAGGGCACTACATAGGGGGCCCAGGTACCCTCTGTAGCGCTTTGCGGACGGATTGCCAAGCAGTTGCCAGGCCAAGCTGTGATGTAGCCAGTCAAGATGCTTTCGATACTGGAGGTGTAGAACTTTAGCATTGAGTAGATCTTTCTCTCTCAGCTTCCCCAATTATCTCTCTTTCTTCTCAGCTTCCCCCATTCTCTCTCTTTCTCTCTCAGCTTCCCCCATTCTCTCTCTTTCTCTCTCAGCTTCCCCATTCTCTCTCTTTCTCTCTCAGCTTCCCCGATTCTCCCTCCCTTTCTCTCTCAGCTTCCCCGATTCTCCCTCCCTTTCTCTCAGCTTCCCCGATTCTCTTTCTCTCTCAGCTTCCCTGATTTTCTCTCTTTCTCTCTCAGCTTCCCTGATTTCTCTCGCCTGCCATTACCCACCCACCCACTCACTCTATTTCTCTCTCTCTCTATCTCTCTCTCTCTCTCTCTGTCTATCTACTGTAGCTATCTATCTAAGTAGTACTCTCTCTGTCCTGATGAGTTATTGATATAAGTGAACGTCTTTCTCTCTCTCCCCCATGAAATCTGATGAGATTTGTTTTTTTAGGATAAACATTTTCTTGAATCAACACTGTTTGGGTTAGTCTGAATAAAGGCCACCCCTGTGTATAGTGTATTAGGGCGTGTGATTAAGATGATTAAGCCAGATTTATTGAGCAGATCCTATAATGCCAAAGTCAAATTGACCTGACCTCAGCAGTCTGACTTTACATAACAGAGCATTTAGACCTATTCCCTATGTACTGTAGCTCACTAATGACCAGGACCCATAGGGAATATGGTGCCATTTGGGACACAGCCTCAGAATCACAGCTCTGTGGTCCACGCAAGCTGACTCACACTTTAAGGAGGGAGCCTCCAGAGAAAAGCCCTTCCAGAGTCAAACCATGACTCAGATCGCATCAAAAAGTGACCCTGGGAGAGCCCCTGTTAACCGCATAGTTAACCGCACAGTTAACCGCACAGTTAACCGCACAGTTAACCGCACAGTGAACCGCACAGTTAACCGCACAGTTAACTGCACAGTTAACCGCACAGTTAACCGCACAACTACAATATAACTCTAACTTTTCCTTATTTTTTCAGAATGTTCCTTATTTTATTGTATAGGCTACATATGTGGACATCATCAAACACACTCACACATTAGTGACATATAGACAATATAGACAAAAGTTGTCAACGTTTATTTTGTAATTTATATAATTTTCAGTAGTGTCAGGCATGCCCAAATTTACATGCACAACACATACTTTGTGAGTTTGTGTGATTCATAAAATGCTATTGAGTTACACAGAAAGCATGTCTTGCAATGAATTTGTATCTAAATAAAAATCTATTTTACTCTGTTTTATAGTTATCGTTACCTAGAAAAGCAAAATTATCACAGTTCCTTGTTTTTGTAGTCATTCCATTTAATTCAAAATAAATGCCTTACTCTTCACTGATCCCCAAAAGGCCAGTGACAGTATCCTGTATTGCCTCATTGAGATTGACACCATTCATATTGTCATAATCCACCTGGGCCTGTCTCCCAGATCAAAAGTGTCTCTGTGATTAAAGATCGGTTCAGCTGTAGTAGGATTCCTCATTCCTGCTCTCTATACACAAGTTGAAGAGAGAGAATACCCAGAAAGGGAGAGAGAGTCGGAACGTGAAAGAAAAAGAAAGACAAAAAAAAAAACACAAAAAAGATGGGTTCTACAAAAGGGAAATGACAGAATGCTTTCCCTTAGCCTCCGGCTCCTCTTGTGTTGCTGGACCCTTGCAGCTCTGGGTAGTACTCTAATTAGACTAGTATTCAGGGGTGGCATTAGTTCCCAAACTTTTTAATGGGGCGGAAAGCGGAGCTCCTTTTAGAGAGAGGGGATAAGTGTAGCCAGTGTTCCACACACTGAAAAGCAGATGAAGGGATTCTCCGCCTCCCTGGGAGGTATTCACTCCTTTTTTCTCCTCTTTTCTCCCTTTCTCTCTATTTTTCTGCTTTTTCTCATTTCTCTCTTTGCCCCCCTCCTCTCTCTTTTCCCTGTGTATTTTAGATTTTACACACACACTCACGGAAGCATGCAAGCACACAAGCACATGCACACAAATGCTTTTTCTTCACTCCAATGAAATAAACACAATGCAACAGAACATGCCAAACAGAGTACACATGTTTATCTTATTAGACTCATTATAACAAGAATTGCGCTGCACTGAGAAGAGACAACATGCCTTCAGACGATATTCCATTCCATTTCAAACTAAGCAACAACTTACCAGTATTTACATATTTGTCAACCTAACTCAGTAAGTTTTGGATTCCGGTCATTGGAGTGACCATAAATGAAAGATTTGAATTTGAGTTTAGTGTATTAATAATCTGTGGACACCTGTATGAATGTGACGGAAGTGTGTATCTATGAAGGAAAGTTTATTGACCATTGCAGTAGGGACTGATGAGGCTTTGTGCTTTATTATATATGGGAGAGAGAGTTAGAGAGAGTACCATGGAAATTAGTAGAATGGAAAGTAAAAGAAACCATTGATTCAAACCATGTCCATAAAATAATATCATTTTTGCAGCTCAAGTTTCAGACCACAGACCAACCAAGGACTTTCTCTTAAAAGATATAATTCATGAATGATTGATTAACTTCACGAGGAAGGTGGAGGGAAGGACACAGGCTTCCACACTGATTCAGATGATTTACATTATTTACATGTATCGATGTAAAGTTATACACTGCAGAGCACTGTTATAAGTTGACAAGGTATTGTACAATGCATCTAATATACATTATGTCAGTCAGATGGAACTATGGATAGAAAATACACTTTGATGTCATATTTATTGAATACTATGCAATATAATATATTATATAAAAGTCATAAAACTTTGGTAAACAGATTTAGTGGGTTTATATCATGTCTATTAATTATTTATGATGTGTTATGAATTCTTTATAGATTATGTAAATAGTTTATGCCGTTTTGGTGTACATTATAGCAAATGTATAGTCCTGAAATGACATTGTAGGTTTATGTCTCAATAAAACTAAGTTAGTAGCCTATACAAGTCAAGATTATGGAGCAACACATGTAATGTAAAGACAAACTTTTGAAAGCTTTTCAATACAGAGCGATACAGTTCGTGGTCCTGTGTGGGCCACTCATTCATGAAATGTATGCACATTACTTTGGATAAAAGTGTCTGCTAATTGGCATATATTAAAATAAATGTTCTATCCGTACACACAAGGATGATTTTGGAACTATAATCCTAAACATTAAACTGAAAGATCATGAGCTAAGTACACCCATTGACAATACAAAAAAAACATAGCTTTTTCTCAGTCCTGTTGAATTGAAAGTTGTTGAGAGTGTTGTCTGTGATGGTGGTGATGGTGCAAAGAGACTGTCTGAGGATCTGAAGGTGTGCCCCTAGGCCCTAAATGTTCCACAAAGCTAGCTCTACCACCCATTCTAGTATTGTGTATCACTCTTCTCATCTGAAAGATATAGGTTGACTTCTCACGCAATAGTAAGACCAGAGTACTGTGTGGATTCACTCCCCATGTAGTCCACTGAGCTCCAGCACAAAACTTTGTCCCACACTGAGTCAGTAAGGTGGATTTAATTTTAGAAATTATTAATTATTTCCTTTGTCTAGGCGGCTAGACCTACTGGTTGTTCATCAATCATGTGTCTTTGTAAACATATTTGTTGTATTTTCAGCTGCACAGCATAAGACCATTATGCCTAACTTTTGTTTTCGAGGCACTGGCTAAATGTGAGGTTTAGGCAACCTATCTTACAGCAATATTTATTTTAAATTAAGTGACTAAAATAACAACTTTGAATAAATGCCTTTATTCCTGAATTCGCTTGGATATAATATTAGCAAAAACTCTCGAAATAGGCTATAATTCTGGTCCTTCTCTAGTCTAAGTTGGCTTATCGGCGCCTTCAGGTTGCTTTGTGAGCTGAGTGTTTTGGTTTTAGCCCCGTTTTTGGTGACCTGTGTGACCCGCCAAGGATAAACTGCTAACTGCGGAGCTTCAGTCACGCTCTCAATGAGACTGATCCGTGAAATTTGCTAAAAATCGCGTGTTAACCGCACAGTCACCTATAAAACTATAACTTGTCCTTTTCTTATTGTATAGGCTACATTTGTGGACTCCCTCATCGAACACACTAAACGACTCCAACTCGATACTCGATGTTGAACCATCGGTTTGGATATATATCGATGTGGTACTATTTCATAAAATTGTATTTATTTATTTTATTTGAAAAATTGCAAATCAAACTGGCCAAATAATTTAATATGAAGTCCGTTGAGTCCTAGTGATCAGTTATCAAGTTAGGCTACTTTTATTTTGGTTAACATTTCGAATAGGCTACAGCTTATCCAATCAACATCCAATATAAATTGGGGTGAGAAGGTTACACTTTTTCTAAGTGAATGTAGGTTTAGGGCCTGTTAGGCTAAACTTTCAAGAAAGGGTCAAATACATAATAAAGCCAACAAGGGATTGTCGAAACATGGCTATTAATAACAATTTTGTGATCTGATATGCCGTGCTGCGGTGTAGGCTAATAACAACACAGAACAACCAGGCTATAGACATATATGTCAAACCTAACAAAGCCGCCAAACTGCTCTCCCATATCAATAGCAGAAACAAAGCAAGTTAATGAAGATCATGCAGACCTTCGGTATGAAGACATTTTAACTGTTGTTAACATGTTATTAATATCAACTTAGCAAGTTACTAATGTTAGGCTTGGTATCTGTAAAGCACTTTGTGAAAACTGTAAAAAGAGATTCATAAAATAAATTAACGCATTTTCTGTTTTTAACGGGAAAAAAGGGAGAACGTGTGAGTCAATCAAATTGAACACGTATTTATTCAAATCACTCTGGCGGATAAAGAAAACGGTCGGCTAGTGGTTTTCCATGCGCATGCAGACCATCAAATGATTTATTTGTACGCCTAACGCCTCTATGGTATTATGAAGGGAACTTGTTTGTGTTCGTTGAAAACATTTATTTTATCTTATTTTTTGTGGGTAGCCTGTACTTCACCCTTTCGTGGGCAGACTGCTCTTCCATATTAGGTTTGCTAGAAAGATAAATAGGCTATTGCATGCCACACAACTTTTGAAAATTGTTTAATTTGGTTACATAGATTGACATTGGAACACTCATAGAGATCCTAATAAATTACGTATTCTAATTTCTAATTCTATGGGAACACTGCAGAAGCTAGGCCTTACAAGACCAATGGAATGCCAGTCGCAAAAAAATACATTTTTAGGAAAGAATGTAGTCTATATTCCAACGGATTCAATATGAATAAATATGTATCCATTCATTTATAAATGTGTGCATTTTATTGTCCTATGCGGCTTTTTGAATGTTGTACACCATCTTACACTGTTGAATTGATTTGCTTTAAATGTGTCTAATATTCTGTAGTGTCATTGCGTGAAGATTCTTTTCTCAGACGTATCGTGTTTTTCGCTTTCTATTATTTTATTTTCTATTCTATTCTATTCTATTCTATTATATTATATTCTATTATATTATATTATATTCTCGTCTAGTTACTACTGTCGTTCAGTCACAATCATAACCAAACCATTTTAGTCTCACTTCATTACAATCCAGCGATGGTGAAGATTAAGCTGGTCAGGCCGTTTCTCTCTTATTTCAGAACTTGTAGGCCTACCACACAAATTATTTTAATCATACAATCCTGTTTCTCCAATCATAAAAGATCCAACAAAAAGTGACATATTTTCTGAAATCTAATACATTTATATTTGTGCATTTGAGTAGCCCATATTTATAAAAGTAAACATAAACATACACGGATTAAAGGCTACTAATACAAATTACATTATGAGGGCAGTTTATGTAGCAATAGGCCTTTTATTTTATAGAGATTTACAAGAAAGACAACATATTTTTCTGTGCATGGGCCTATAGTGTGCATGTGTGCCTGTGTGTGTGATGAAAACATTCAACATTTACAAATTATTAGGTTATTTCAAACTAGATTAATTGTTAACAACATCGTAGGATTGTTGAAAATATTCAAATTTTTGCAGGCCTATATGGCACATTTCCTAGATTTCAGCACTCCGAGTTTGTATGGCATTACATATCCATATTTGCATATCCATAAAGCCAATAGACTCCATTTATGTCATCTCTCAATCTGTCAGCTATGGGCGGCTCCCTGCATACACCTATTGCCTGTGAATTGCTAAAAGTCGTCTTTAGTCATGTCTCGCTCCTGCTTGACCCTTTTCTACGAGGTATATTTATCAATTAGCACGAACAAATATGTGACCTCAGTCTCCAATAAGCAGGTTGCGACCCGGCGTGGTGTGAGTGTAGGGCCATGGCACAGCCAGGGACTCTCGCTCTGCTCTGGCTGCTTGGCTTGCGTGTTACATCATCACGCATGCTGCTGTCCTCCGGTGGCCTAGTGAACTGTTTCTGAGCGGCGCACGGCGCTGAGTGGATTGTAGCTATTGCTACACGCATTTCCTCTGCAACTGGGAAGCACGCAGCGGCGCCATTAACACGCGGCCGGGCGACGGGGATGCGCATTTGTAGTCACGGATGGATAACACACGCCAAACAGTGGTCCTTCCCTCGGAGAGAGTGGGGGTCTTTCTCTTGGCTTGTGGCCCACGCATCACGCCACAGCCTTGATGTTGTGAGATTGAGGCCTTCTGAAAATCAACTTTCCAGCCTTTTCTTACAAACACCTGCTTTGAATGTGGAATGGTATATTTAGTAAAGAGATGCAGGTCTATTGTTTAGGCATCATCCAAAATAACATCATATAGCCAAAGCCTATACACTTCATGGTCCTATTATTATCCATAGGCTCATCATTGAGGACAGTGGCGGATAGATCTAATGTTATGGCTTCTACTAATGACATGTGGGCTATATGTATACTAATATCTAATGATGCATAATTGCATGAAAATTACGTTATGCTCCTGACGCGCGTTTTAATATATAGGCTAGTTTTTTTTTATTCACATATGTTTCCTAATGCGCATCAAATCGTCTTACTTTCCTTGCAACAACCCTCGCCACGGCGCATGTCTGTATTCTACTGCTCTGGGCTATGGATGTTAAGGAGTATAGCCTCGCTGACCAATACATCTCTCTCTCTCGTGGCAACTGTGACAAGTATGAGGAGATAAGGAATTGGTCGAGGAGCAGTGTTTTATCAAGAGTCCGAGCCAGCTGCCTCGGATCACCCGCGTGATAATCACCGTCGGTCCTGAAGGTAGCAAAATACAATCTCTGTCACCCCAGTGACACCGGCCTGTCCACCAAGCGTAATTACAAGGATGCATGTGGGAGAGGGCAAATGGACCTGTAGGTCCAAGGTTTGTCATCCATCCCGTGCAAGGAAAATGTAATTACATTCAGACACAGCTAGGCCACACACACACACACGAGGACTAAATTGTGTCTGTTTGTGTGTGTAAAGATACATGTTGAAAAGCCTGAATAAAATATTTATTCAGAATGTTAATGGTATAGAGTTGTAGGCCTACATGTTCTTAAAGTCACACACACACTCACGCATTCCCGCACACGCACACACGCACGCAAAGTTTCTTAAAGGTCTATAGGTAGCGAATATGAAGTTTGTCTTGCACCCCTTGGCCTGTTGAAAGTAATGGTGCCAGTTTTGGTCATTTAACACTGAAAGTTCATTATTATTTATATAATAAAAAATGTCCATGAGTCATTGTAACAGCAATTTAGATGCATTGTTATTATTATTATTTATTTATTAACAGCAGCTAGGACTAGTAGTTGTAGTGTTAGTAGTTTATTATTATAAAGGCAGTAGTCATATTTATATTATTATTATTATTATTATTATGTGCCCACTCAATAGGTTATAGCCTACATTGTCTATTACTTTTTGGAAATATATTTCTTAACAAAAATGAAAAGGATAGGTCTTTCAAAATCATTAAACAACACTAAAGGCTACTTCATGCACGTGGTCAAGTGTGGGCCTACATTAGGCTAATTTCTAGACTGAGATTATTACTTACTTATTAATAAGTTACTTTCCAGGCAAAGAGTTTTTTTTGTAAAACAATATTTATTCTTGTTGAAAAACAAACCGTGTAAAAAATTATACAATACTTGCCAAAGAATGTACAATGTTTTATTACTGAAATAAGCACACACTGCATATAAATGAATTACTTTCATCTTTGTGTCTTTTCAATACAAAGCACAAATCAAAACAGTAAAAATGTTTCAATTTGCCAAACTACAAAAACATTGGTGTGTGTGACACAATATACATTGTTTAGACGTGATCATTTATAAGCTGTTTCATTAAGTCGATCCTGAGACGCCCTAGACAGTGACTTAAACGAATCACTTCATAAACAACGAAACATTTCGTGGAGAGAAAATTAGATTGACACTAAAATGTTATTAACATAAATATAATATATTTTTTTTACAGCATGTATAGGCATGAATAAGCCCTAGTGTTAATATCCATCATTAAGTTGCGTGTTGACCCAACAACAACAAAAACATACGAAAATAATCCTACCTTCAAAGAGGGGCGTTTTTGTTCATATTTCTTGAAAACTTTGAAGTTAGTTTATAGAAATTAACAGCCACTAGTACCGTTCACAATTCTGTTGGGAAAGTTCTCGACCGTGTGTAAAACAGTTCCTGGGTGCACGCTCTGCGACTGGTTGGGCGACTGTGGCGCGAGGGAGGACGATAACATTGGAACAAGAGGAGAAGTCCGCGAGGCACATTGAGAGTGCGCAGGGCTCAGCGACCCACCAATGATACTCTCAATGGAGAAGGGAGAGCGCTGGACAGGCGAGCTGGACTTGGCTGCAGTCTGTATGGGTGAAGCCAGGCTGGGGCTGAGCTGGGGATAGAACCGGCTCCTGGCCAAGTCAGTGGAGGTGGGCATTAAGGACGGTGCCGGAATAATGGTCCCCGTGTGTGAATGCCTGGACTGTTGCTGCTGAAACGCGAAAATCGCAGAGTGTGTATGATAGGACTGCAGCTGGATACCGTAGCCGCAGCCGTAAGGTCCATAGCCGTACGCAGCCGCGGGGATAAAACTGTTGTGCTCCCGCAGAAAGTCCTGCTGCTGCTGCCGTTTAAAGCGTTTCCGTCGTCTCAGAAAGCTGCCGTTATCGAACATATCGGCGGACTCCGGGTCTAGGGTCCAGTAGTTTCCCTTCCCGGGGTTCCCCGGTTCCCTCGGTATCTTGACGAAACAGTCATTCAGGGACAAGTTGTGTCGGATCGAGTTCTGCCACGCGGGGAACTTTTCCCGGTAGTACGGGAAACGGTTGCTGATGAAATCGCAAATTTCACTGAGGGTGAGCCGCTTCTTGGGGCTCTGAAGAATTGACATAGTGATCAAGGCGATATAGGAGTAAGGGGGCTTCACCAGGGTGTTCTTACTGGCTGGTTTGTAAGGATCCCGGGACGAGGAGCTGTCCAGGCATGGCGGGGAGCCAGACAGCAGGTCATCGTGCATCTGCGCCACCTCGTCTACGTAAGAGCGAGTTTGGCTGTCCCCATCCTCCCCCTCGCCGACCACGTCGATGTCTGTCTCTTCCGAAAGGATGGAGGCATCCGACATCTCGGAGCTCAGAGTCATGGCTCACCGCTAGCTGTGTAGAGGCTGCACTGTGCGCTCCCAGAAGCTACGGCGGATAGGAAGAGGATATACTGCCGGTGCTACTCTGCCCTCTTCCAAGACAACTCATATGATGGAATTAGAGGAGCACGCCGGCGGTAATAGATGTCCCTTTTTCCCAACCACTACCATATGTTTTAGGGCTTTTTTCGTTGTTCAATATCGCACATCCGGATACTAGCCTGTGGAAAGACCTGAAAAAGGCCAAACCTGAATCCTAAAGAGGGCGGATCTTCCCTCGCGCTTTATACCAGAGCTCTGATCACATGTCGAAGGAACGTCACCAAGGCAAATGAAGAGATACAAAAAAAAAAAAATAGCAACAATTGTGTAACTGTGGACGATTTAAAAAAGTTTGGTTCTCTTTTTGGTGGTCATCTTTGTATACAAATATAATTAATCTAAACCTTTCATTTCAGCTAAATGTTTGGCAAAAAAATTGGCCTATATCAATGAACATAGAAGATAGAAGAAGGCTGCATGCAGAACAAAGCCCATGCTGGTAGGACTATCCCTTATAGATCATCATCTAATGTGATATAAAGCTGTAACATGATAGTGGAATGTTATGTTTTAAATAATTGACATAAATTATAAGTATTTATAAAGTTATGGATTTTAATAAGAAAAAATAGTTCAGATAATTCATGATTCATAAAATAAATAAAAAATGTTCACAGTCGGAGTTTCATGACCCACTCTCCACGTTTCATAGTTTGCGTGATCCAGTAGTTATCTAGATTATCCGCGAGCCATTTGTAATAGAAAAGAGTCAGCTGTTAACTCGCATCAGTCACGGGTCACGCAGAGCATGCGAGCAGCTCGAGAAATAAGGGCCTCTGCCATGCACTGACTTTATAGCTCTGATTGATGTTTTTTTAAATAAAGGGGGAAAACATCAAATAAATCTGCTGTTTTGATGAGTTGATATGATTTTTGATAAATGATTGTGATATTTACGCATACAGTATAACATTTTTTATTTGGTTTATCTGGATCCTGTTATCTAGTGTACAATATTATAATTGTATCCATGTAACAGTGTAGGCTAAAGCATCCTTACGTGATACGACTCCCGCAAAAGAGTGTGCAGACATTTCTGTAGGTCTACACGTGCGTAATAGCTTAACGCACAGCAACATTTCCTATTCCTTATTCATAGAAGCCTACTTTAAAACTACACCAACATAGGCCTATAGGATGCTTTTCAATTAAGTAATTCATTTGAAATATATAAAGAGTATGAAATGTAGGCTTATAACTATATTGTAAAACGGAACTTTTCATTATCTGAAATTGTTTCAAAACAACTTCCCAGTTGTGATTTTCCATTTCATTGCCGTTGCACGAGAAGTACGCACGAGAAGCTACACCGTATGACTGCTAATATTTTCCTTCTCACCAATCAAATTTTAACTAAATTTCATTCTACAGAACCCCTTTTAACACCTAGGAGACAGTTACTGTCATGAAGTTGGTCGACTGTGAAGAATCAACATTTTTAAGTGTCACATTTTGGTTCAAAATCTGACACTTACAATTTAAACTGGGACTCGCTTTGTTAGTGCACTAAAATCAAACATTATGGATGTCAGTCATGTATAGGCTAAATCATGCATATTTTCCACAAAACTAGATGTAAGACATCTCTTGATCTCAGCTTGGAGTGAGTGACACTTGATCATATCTCTCATATACCAATGTTGGGTGCATGAAACAACAAATCGGTAGGAAATAAAACTTTTCATTACATAAAATACGTTTTAAAAGCGCTGAAAACCTATCAAACATCACCATTCCTTGATAAAGAACGTGACTGTTTGCAACAATAAAGTAGGCCTATAGGTAAAACTATATTTGAATTCAAATAGACTATTTATTACTGTTGTTATCACAATGTCTCCTATGTCCCCCAATTAGTTATGTTAGTAAGTTCAGAAAACCTATAGACTACAAAAGTAGCCTAGACTACAACAATAGAGCCTATATAGAACGATTAAATCCATCTGTTGTATTGTAGAGATAAGGATGAATGGGTTTAGGTGATCATTATGTCAATAAGAAAATGTCTGGTGCTTGATGATGACCATACAATGGCTAACCCATGGTTGATTCAGAGTTGTATGATGACTTATGTTTATTTTTCTCTGGCCTATCAACAACTCTACTGTAGCGTTATGTTGGACCATGCAGCACCATCTAGCGGAGAAATTGTCCTCTCAACACGATGTCTACTTTGACAACTTCAGCTGTCAAATGTTTGACAATGACAGCACTTTTGTTTTCCCTTTCGTTCTTTTGAATTAAATCTGCATACTATTTATATTACAGTAACAGTTTATCAGTTACATGCAAGCCCTTTCACTCTCACAAATTACCAATTGGCTGACAATTGCCTCAAGCCTACACCTCGCCAACGGACCATTAGAACTAGAACTCTCTCAAATACACATCTCTCTCAGACAGGTCTTAAAAATATTTTTAAAGACTATCGAACTAATGGTCTTTTGATTTAACTCTTCAGAATTAACACACCATTGGTATAGAATAGTTATTTTGTGCGTAAAAAAGTCGTGCGTGAAAACCAGTTTGAATTATTTGGAGCAAAAGTCACGCATGTGACACTGGTTATCAGTGTTTGTTTATTAGTTTATTGTGCTAGTGCAGTAAATGGCAAATGAATGCGCTGTTAATAGCTATTGGCCCTTTCACTATGACGGACATTATGCAGTCTTTATTGTACAATCATTCAGGGAAAAATAAATAAAAGTGACCACAAGTAGGCCTACTTATTTCCACATGCACTACATTAGATATATATAATGTATATAATGTTACAATGTTAAGGTAGTAAAAGAGTAAGGTAAACCTAAGTTAATTGAATATTACATGTTTTATTTCTGTAAGAAAATACTTGGCTATTAAAGAATCTCGGGTGATGCTGACAGTGCATGGCAAATTAATTGCTATTTTTGAAAACAAAGCCTTGTTGAACTTAATTCGTTTAATAGGCCTATGCCTTTTTTTGAAATACTAGTTTAGACATAAAATAACCTAGTCTTGGAGAGGGCTACGGAAAGACCCGGAGACCAAATGACCAGTCACTTTGAGATTAAATGACCAGTCACGTAAACCGAATAATAATCACAAATTGATTCAATAGATTTGATAGACCTGGGCCTGGTTAGCGATATTAAAAGTTAATGATAGGTGAAAGTTGATAATAACTATAATCATCTATTTTAATGAATTATTTTTGTGCTCGACACTGACGCTTTCTGAAGATGAATAAAATGGGTTTTGATGTATAGATTTATGGGCTGATATGTCACGATTGTCACCTACATTGGCTGTGGGAAAAACATTTAGACTGTTTGCATCAGGTGTTCTATAAATCCTCATTCGAAATTATTTATTTGAGTTAGTTAGTAGTATAGGCATGGTTTGGGCTATAGTTAAATTAATTCGTGAACTAACGCTGGAGTCCGTCTTTAAAGCAGGGTTCGCATTTGTGGTAAACCACTTCTAAAGTGTTTATAAATTCCTCTCTACGATCGGATGGTGTTTCAGTGCCACGGGGTACCAAGAAAGCACTTACTGCTGAACGCAATCCCTGCTTCTCGCGCTGACAAATCCTATAAATGTCACCAAAAGAGTCAGTCTCTCTCTGGGGACTTGGTAGCATGTGATTAATATGTATCACATGCATAAAAGGCAAGACAATACCTGTGCGTGTGTGCGGGTACATGTCCGTGATCAGGCATGATGTGTCATGTGTGTGTGTGTGTGTGTGTGTGAGAGAGAGAGAGAGAGACAAAGAGACAAAGAGAGAGAAAGTGAGTGTGAGAGAGAGTGTAGGGGAGAATGGGGCACGTTGAAGTTGAGACATTTTTAACACGTCAGCATCACACTGTCAAGGGTGGTATAGTACTATTTATAATAAAGATATCTATAGTGCCTTCAGAAGGTATTCACACCACTTGTCTTTTTCCACATTTTGTGAGATTTTGTGTCACTGACCTACACACAATACCCCATAATGTAAAAGTGGAATAAAAAATATAAAACTGAAAATGTCTTGCGTAAATAAGTATCCAACCCCTATGTTATCTTAACAAGTCACATAATAAGTTATATGGACTCATATAACTGTGTGCAATAATAGTGTTTGACATGATTTTTGAATGACTACCTCATCTCTGTACCCCACACATGCAATTATCTGTAAGGTCCCTCAGCCGATCAGTGAATTCAACCAGAAAGACCAGGGAGGTTTTTCCAATGCCTTGGAAAGAAGGGCACCTATTGGAAGATGGGTAAAAATCCCTTTGAGCATGGTGAAGTCATTATTTACACTTTGGATGGTGTATCAATACACCCAGTCACTACAAAGATACAGGCGTCCATCCTAACTCAGTTCCCGGAGAGGAAGGAAACCGCTTAGGGATTTCACCATGATGTCAGTGGTGACTTCAAAACAGTTACAGAGTTAAATGGCTTTGATAGGAGAAAATGGATGATCAACAACATTGTAGTTACTCCACAATACCAACATAAATGACAGAGTGAAGAGAAAAAAGCCTGTACACAATAAAACATATTCAAAAACATGCATCCTGTTTGCAATAATGTACTAAAGTAAGACTGCAAAAAAATGTGGCAAAGAAACAAACTTTATGTCCTGAATACAAAGTGTTATGTTTGGGGCAAATCCAACACAATACATTACTGAGTACTACTCTTCATATTTTCAAGCATGGTGGTGGCTGCATCATGTTATAGGTATGCTTGTCATCGGCAAGGACTAGGGAGTTTTTTAGGATATAAAGAAATGGAATAGAGCTAAACAAAGGCAAAATCCTAAAGGAAAACCTTGTTCAGTCTGCTTTCCAATACACACTGGTAGAGAAATCATCAGGACAATAACCTAAAACACAAGGCCAAATATATATAATATGCTCACCAAGATGACATTAAATATTCCTGAGTTGCCTAGTTACAGTTTTGACTTAAATTGGCTTGAAAATCTATGGTAAGACTTGAAATGGCTTTCTAGTAATGGCCAACAACCAACTTGACAGAGCTTGAATAATTTTTTAAAGAATAATGTGCAAATATTGTACAATCCAGGCTCTTAGAGACTAGAAAGACTCACAGCTGTAATGGCTGCCAAATGGGATTCTAACAGAGGTGTGAATACTTTCTGTATTGCATTTTAAATAAATGTGGTAAAATTTCTAAAACCATGTTTTCACGTGTCATTATGGGGTATTGTGTGTAGATGGGCGAGAAGAAAATATATTTAATCAATTTTGAATTCAGGCTGTAGCACAACAAAATGTTGAATAAATCAAGGGGTATGAATACTTTCTAAAGGCACTGTACATATATTTCCGGATGTTGTGTATCCCTGCAAATAATCAGAATTCATAAATAGGCAACTTAACAAATACTTGTGAAAATACTTGAGATTGTGTCTGTTGGGACAAAATGAACATTGCTAACTTCGATCTGGTAATGTAGTGGTGACTATGAAACGCTATAGGCAAAGGTTGAGAGCTACATTTTTGTGTTCACATTACCATGGGAGTTTTGTATTGTACTGGACATTTCTTGAAAATCTTAGAAAATTCCATTAACAGGTACACCAGTTGTATACCAGTGTGAGTACATATAGCCCTACTGCAATTGCATTGTGACAGGCTTTAGATATGGGATCCAAGCTTTAGGCTGAATAAAAAATATAATTTCATTCCACGTGTAGGCTAGGCTTGGTCTGGGCTATGGTGGCACTTTCCACTTTGTTCTCAGCCACAGAATGAGAAGGCCAATCTTACAATATGACTGAGAATGCAGGGTGTTGTGTGTAGCTGATCACACCATAGACATTCCTTCTAAAACATAACTAAGATGAACAAGTGAAAGGTCTACTCAACAGAATTGAACCTTTATTTAACTAGGCAAGTCAGTTAAGAACAAATGCGTATTTACAATGACGGCCTACACCGGAGAATAGTTAGCTACAGTTCTATTCTACTCTTTCACTGATGAGTAATTACAATCTATTCATATATATTACAATCTATTCATATATATATATATATATATATATATATATATATATATATATATATATATATATATATTAAGGCTTGCTATTCAATCTAGTAAAATTAATAATGTAATTTCACTGAAATAAGTTTTATATATAAGTATAAGTATTATATTGGTAAGGTCATTTAGTTACTGGCCCATCGGCCCTTCTCGCGGTTGCACCTCTGCCCGCACGTCACTTCCTCCAGCCTCTTTCGCTTCCATCTTGCTCCCCGCGTGTGCCCGCTGCTAGTGTGCAGGTCAGTTAGGAGCTCTAAAATACCTTCTTTCCTGCACTGTTTCTGCCATTCTTCAACGACACAAGGTAAACAATATCCTTAGTTATCAGACCGGTGAAAATCTTGGAGTTTGAACTCACGGGGACTGCGTAAATGAGTGTAGACTTGAGAGGTTGAGTCCAACTCACAGGCCCCTTTCTAACGTTGGCTAACTTGTTAGCCTGGTATCTAGCCAGCAGCGGCACAAGGCCCGTTAACTAAATCGTTTACTATCTGTCTTATATTTATCAGTGGTAATCGTCAATCTCTCAAATGCTTGTAGATAGTTAGCAGGCGTGTCGATGGTCAAGGTTTTCAATTTTCTCGCCATATTCCGCTCGTAACTAGTGTAGGTAGCTAGTTTGCGAACGTTAGCAGTAGTTAACCGTTATAACGACCAGCTGGCGAGCACCCATATCCGGACAGACATTTGTATTTTTTTGTATTTACTTTTATTTATCTAGGCAAGTCAGTTAATAACAAATTCTTATTTTCAATGACGGCCTAGGAACAGTTAACTGCCTTGTTCAGAACGACATATTTTTTTACCCTGTCAGCTCGGGGATTCAATCTTTCGGTTACTAGTCCAACACTAACCACTAGGCTCCCTGCCGCCCTAACTTGCTAACTAACGTTACTGGTAAATTGGTTGATAGTCTCAGTCCAGCAGACAAACGACAACTAGGTAATATTAGGTACAGTTAATTAATTTGTAAGCCGTCTGTCATTAACTTACTGGGAAACCTCGAATCGTTTGTTTTGTTTGCAGGTCTGTGTCTGTAGGAAGCGTCTAACTTTTTCCACATTCTGCTTCTACAGTAATTAGCTAACGTTAACTAGTTAATGGCAGCTGCTAGAGGCGGCCGGGTAGCCTAGTGGTTAGAGAGTTGGACTAGTAACCGGAAGGTTTCAAGTTCAAAACCCCCGAGCTGACAAGGTACAAATCTGTCGTTGTACCCCTGAACAGGCAGTTAACCCACTGTTCCTAGGCCGTAATTGAAAATAAGAATTTGTTCTTTAACTGATTTGCCTAGTTAAATAAAGGTAAAATAAAAAGATGATACTGCCTGCTCAACAGGCAGTTTAGAAGACATACCGCAGCTTTGCCTTAACTTCCAACCATAATCTTGATTTGCTGGTATTGGGGTATTTGCTAATTTACAGAATATGAACAGAATACTCACTTGCCTAGGCGTGTGCCTTCAACTTGTATTTTATGACACTTTTAAGATAGATGTTTGTGTGATGTTTGTAGCTAGCTAATATTAGTGATGCACCGATATAAACATTTTGGCTGATATTTTCTTTGCAAAAAAAAAAGGATACTGATAACCGATATTAATTTTTTTGCGGCCTTTTAAGCATTCTAGTAAAGTTAAATAGTCACATGGACGCAGCGGTCTAAGGCACTGCATCTCAGTGCAAGAGGCGATACTACAGTCGCTGGTTCGAATCCAGGCTGTATCACATCCAGCCGTGATTGGGAGTCCCATAGGGCGGCGCACAATTGGCACAGCGTCGTCCGGGTTTGGCTGGGGTCGGCCATCACTGTAAATGAGAATTTGTTCTTAACTGCCTAGTTAAATAAAGGTTACAGACGCACACACCACACTGACCAAAAAGTTATTTTGCAGGCATGTATGTCCCCATTACCAGTAAAACATAATCAAAACCTATTTATTTCACTTACTTGTTGTGCTGTTTCGTTAATTTATTCAGTCGTTTCATTCTCAACCAGGATTTCAATGGAACGCCTTTTGGGTCTTTGCTATGGAATACAGTTTGTCTTTGCGTGTCAAAAAATATATTATTTAACACTATTTGACACGTCAAATAACATTATTTGACGTGTCAAATAAGCGTGTTGACCAGTCACGACCTGAATATGACTGCACGTCACATAATCATTTTACGCTTTCATAAATTTTTTACATAGTGTAATCAATGTGTAATAACTATCACTCGTATTTCATATGTCACAACGATTCATCGATACGTTTGTTATGATGCTGGTAAAGTTGTCTCACGCACCTACAGTGTTGGTCATTAAAAAAAAAGCTAGCTAGCTCATGGATGCAAACAATGTCCTTCCCCAAAAGCATAGCAAAATGACATAATCGGTTTCAGTAGCTATAGTTAGCTAGCTAACTCTATAGCTAGGCGTCATCATCTAAAGTAACCCAAATTTATAAAACAGTTCTTTAATAGTCGGACCCATCTATGTGAAGCTAACCACAATAAGGATTAGCCACATTAGTGGACTTTGCGGTTAACCTTCAAAATAAAAGCATGGCATAATTCTACTATTTGTATTCATTTGCATCACTGTCAATGACATACTTTTATTTTGAAGGCAAACCGCAAAATCTCCTATTGTGCCTAATCCTTATTGTGGCTAGCTTCACAACACATAACCCGGTCCGGTTGATGGACAACGGGGTTAAGTTGCTGGCTAGTTATTTATTTTCATGAACTGAAGTTCAATTTCAGTAGGCGAACAACAAGTGGCAACCTAGCTAATACTTACTCACAAAGAATACTAAATCATTGCCAAGAATAATGAAAATGACTGCAGTTTCTACTGGTCATTGTTTTTAGGCTGGTTGTATTGGTGCTAGCTAGGTAGCAAGCTAAAGCTAGCTACCCCAGAAGTTGTGGTCGAAAAAATTATGCTTCATTACATCGTTCATGGCTGGTGTTTGCAGACTATTTGTACAGCTTTGACAGTGCTACTGTATCTTTTTTGACACGCAAAGACCAAAATGGTGTTCCATAGTATGTATGTCGTGAAGCTAATAGCAGCGACGCTATTACTGTGCAACTCCGGTAGGGCAACATCTGAACAATAGCGCATTTGGTAGTATGTACCGGTGCTCAACCAGTCGGCGAAAGCCAACATCGCCCATGACGGTTGATTGTCAAGGGCAATGAATTCTATTATCTTGACTTTAATGGATTTCGCCTTTGAGTTGTCTTGCTGAAAATGTGTTACTCTTTCAAATGACTGCTCAACTTGTTGACTGCGCGATCCACACAGCAGACATTGTGGGCTAGTTTAGGAATGCTGTGTTGCACGTATAGCGCAACATTTTTAGTGGCGTCATTAAATCATGTACCTACGTTATATAGGTATGCATGTCAGCTTTGACATCGGTTTTGCACATCGGCGTTAAACTAGACATCGGCCGATACCGATGTTGGCATTTTTAGCTAGTGTTGGCCGATTCCGATATGTTCGCCGATTTTAAAAAAATATATTGTGCACCCCCAATAAATAAATATATATTTATGAATAATATTTTTTAAATAAAGCCTTAGCGAGTTAAGTGAGGCAGGGTTTGCAAATGTTTTTAAAAATGTAATGTTACATAACCAGAAACAAAAGGACAGTGATATAATAACTCAACACATACGGTGTCTATTTCAGATGAAAGAAATAATAATGAATCAAGAAAAACTTGCCAAACTTCAGGCACAAGTCCGCATCGGCGGCAAGGTAAGAAGCCGTTCACACCAATCAATTATTTCTTCAGAGTGAATGTTTAGAAAAATATGTCAATATGAAGCTCATGTCTCACATGTTAAAAGATTTGAGTACCTCATATATCTGTTCTCTTTTACAGGGCACTGCTCGCAGAAAGAAGAAGGTTGTGCACAGAACTGCAACTGCAGATGACAAGAAACTTCAGTTCTCCTTAAAGAAACTAGGAGTCAACAACATCTCTGGCATCGAAGAGGTAAGATCTGGTTCATGGTTAGACTGGTCAAATCAAATCAAATTTATTTATATAGCCCTTCGTACATCAGCTGATATCTCAAAGTGCTGTACAGAAACCCAGCCTAAAACCCCAAACAGCAAGCAATGCAGGTGTAGAAGCACGGTGGCTGGAAAAACTCCCTAGAAAGGCCAAAACCTAGGAAGAAACCTAGAGAGGAACCAGGCTATGTGGGGTGGCCAGTCCTCTTCTGGCTGTGCCGGGTGGAGATTATAACAGAACATGGTCAAGATGTTCAAATGTTCATAAATGACCAGCATGGTCGAATAATAATAAGGCAGAACAGTTGAAACTGGAGCAGCAGCACAGTCAAGTGGACTGTGCTAACCCAGACATGATTAGGATCCAGACAGGATGACCACATCAGTGAATCAACCCACTCAGGTGACGCACCCCCTCCAGGGACGGCATGAGAGAGCCCCAGTAAGCCAGTGACTCAGCCCCTGTAATAGGGTTAGAGGCAGAGAATCCCAGTGGAAAGAGGGGAACCGGCCAGGCAGAGACAGCAAGGGCGGTTCGTTGCTCCAGAGCCTTTCCGTTCACCCTCCCACTCCTGGGCCAGACTACACTCAATCATATGACCCACTGAAGAGATGAGTCTTCAGTAGAGACTTAAAGGGTGAGACCGAGTTTGCGTCTCTGACATGGGTAGGCAGACCGTTCCATAAAAATGGAGCTCTATAGGAGAAAGCCCTGCCTCCAGCTGTTTGCTTAGAAATTCTAGGGACAATTAGGAGGCCTGCGTCTTGTGACCGTAGCGTACGTGTAGGTATGTACGGCAGGACCAAATCAGAGAGATAGGTAGGAGCAAGCCCATGTAATGCTTTGTAGGTTAGCAGTAAAACCTTGAAATCAGCCCTTGCTTTGACAGGAAGCCAGTGTAGAGGCTAGCACTGGAGTAATATGATCAATTTTTTTGGTTCTAGTCAGGATTCTAGCAGCCGTATTTAGCACTAACTGAAGTTTATTTAGTGCTTTATCCGGGTAGCCGGAAAGTAGAGCATTGCAGTAGTCTAACCTAGAAGTGACAAAAGCATGGAATAATTTTTCTGCATCATTTTTGGACAGAAAGTTTCTGATTTTTGCAATGTTACGTAGATGGAAAAAAGCTGTCCTTGAAATGGTCTTGATATGTTCTTCAAAAGAGAGATCAGGGTCCAGAGTAACGCCGAGGTCCTTCACAGTTTTATTTGAGACGACTGTACAACCATTAAGATTAATTGTCAGATTCAACAGAAGATCTCTTTGTTTCTTGGGACCTAGAACAAGCATCTCTGTTTTGTCCAAGTTTAAAAGTAGAAAGTTTGCAGCCATCCACTTCCTTATGTCTGAAACACATTCTTCTAGCAAGGGCAATTTTGGGGCTTCACCATGTTTCATTGAAATGTACAGCTGTGTGTCATCCGCATAGCAGTGAAAGTTAACATTATGTTTTCGAATAACATCCCCAAGAGGTAAAATATATAGTGAAAACAATAGTGGTCCTAAAACGGAACCTTGAGGAACACCGAAATGTACAGTTGATTTGTCAGAGGACAAACCATTCACAGAGACAAACTGATATCTTTCCGACAGATAAGATCTAAACCAGGCCAGAACTTGTCCATGTAGACCAATTTGGGTTTCCAATCTCTCCAAAAGAATGTGGTGATCGATGGTATCAAAAGCAGCACTAAGGTCTAGGAGCACGAGGACAGATGCAGAGCCTCGGTCCGATGCCATTAAAATGTCATTTACCACCTTCACAAGTGCCGTCTCAGTGCTATGATGGGGTCTAAAACCAGACTGAAGCATTTCGTATACATTGTTTGTCTTCAGGAAGGCAGTGAGTTGTTGCGCAACAGCCCTTTCTAAAATGTTTGAGAGGAATGGAAGATTCGATATAGGCCGATAGTTTTTTATATTTTCTGGGTCAGGGTTTGGCTTTTTCAAGAGAGGCTTTATTACTGCCACTTTTAGTGAGTTTGGTACACATCCGGTGGATAGAGAGCTGTTTATTATGTTCAACATAGGAGGGCCAAGCACAGGAAGCAGCTCTTTCAGTAGTTTAGTTGGAATAGGGTCCAGTATGCAGCTTGAAGGTTTAGAGGCCATGATTATTTTCATCATTGTGTCAAGAGATATAGTACTAAAACTCTTGAGCGTCTCTCTTGATCCTAGGTCCTGGCAGAGTTGTGCAGACTCAGGACAACTGAGCTTTGAAGGAATACGCAGATTTAAGGAGGAGTCCGTAATTTGCTTTCTAATAATCATAATCTTTTCCTCAAAGAAGTTCATGAATTTATCACTGCCAAAGTGAAAGTCATCCTCTCTTGGGGAATGCTGCTTTTTAGTTAGCTTTGCGACAGTATCAAAAAGGAATTTCGGATTGTTCTTATTTTCCTCAATTAAGTTAGAAAAATAGGATGATCGAGCAGCAGTAAGGGCTCTTCGGTACTGCACAGTACTGTCTTTCCAAGCTAGTCGGAAGACTTCCAGTTTGGTGTGGCGCCATTTCTGTTCCAATTTTCTGGAAGCTTGCTTCAGAGCTCGGGTATTTTCTGTGTACCAGGGAGCTAGTTTCTTATGAGAAATGTTTTTAGTTTTTAGGGTTGCAACTGCATCTAGGGTATTGCGCAAGGTTAAATTGAGTTCCTCAGTTAGGTGGTTAACTGATTTTTGTCCTCTGGCGTCCTTGGGTAGACAGGGGGAATCTGGAAGGACATCAAGGAATCTTTGTGTTGTCTGTGAATTTATAGCACGACTTTTGATGATCCTTGGTTGGGGTCTGAGCAGATTATTTGTTGCAATTGCAAACGTAATAAAATGGTGGTCCGATAGTCCAGGATTATGAGGAAAAACATTAAGATCCACCACATTTATTCCATGGGACAAAACTAGGTCCAGCGTATGACTGACAGTGAGTGGGTCCAGAGACATGTTGGACAAAACCCACTGAGTCGATGATGGCTCCGAAAGCCTTTTGGAGTGGGTCTGTGGACTTTTCCATGTGAATATTAAAGTCACCAAAGATTAGAATATTATCCGCTATGACTACAAGGTCCGATAGGAATTCAGGGAACTCAGTGAGGAACGCTGTATATGGCCCAGGAGGCCTGTAAACAGTAGCTATAAAAAGTGATTGAGTAGGATGCATAGATTTCATGACTAGAAGCTCAAAAGACGAAAACGGCAAAAAAAAAAAAGTAAATTGAAATTTGCTATCGTAAATGTTAGCAACACCTACGCCTTTGCGGGATGCACGGGGGATATGGTCACTAGTGTAGCTAGGAGGTGAGGCCTCATTTAACACAGTAAATTCATCAGGCTTAAGCCATGTTTCAGTCAGGCCAATCACATCAAGATTATGATCAGTGATTAGTTCATTGACTATAATTGCCTTTGAAGTAAGGGATCTAACATTAAGTAGCCCTATTTTGAGATGTGAGGTATCATGATCTCTTTCAAAAATGACAGGAATGGAGGTGGTCTTTATCCTAGTGAGATTGCTAAGGCGAACACCGCCATGTTTAGTTTTGCCCAACCTAGGTCGAGGCACAGACACGGTCTCAATGGTGATAGCTGAGCTGACTACACTGACTGTGCTAGTGGCAGACTCCACTATGCTGGCAGGCTGGCTAACAGCCTGCTGCCTGGCCTGCACCCTATTTCATTGTGGAGCTAGAGGAGTTAGAGCCCTGTCTATGTTGGTAGATAAAATGAGAGCACCCCTCCAGCTAGGATGGAGTCCGTCACTCCTCAGCAGGTCAGGCTTGGTCCTGTTTGTGGGCGAGTCCCAGAAAGAGGGCCAATTATCTACAAATTCTATCTTTTGGGAGGGGCAGAAAACATTTTCAACCAGCGATTGAGTTGTGAGACTCTAGAGCTCATCACTCCCCCTAACTGGGAGGGGGCCAGAGACAATTACTCGATGCCGACACATCTTTCTATCTGATTTACACGCAGAAGCTATGTTGCGCTTGGTGATCTCTGACTGTTTCATCCTAACATCGTTGGTGCCGACGTGGATAACAATATCTCTATACTCTCTACACTCGCCAGTTTTAGCTTTAGCCAGCACCATCTTCAGATTAGCCTTAACGTCGGTAGCCCTGCCCCCCGGTAAACAGTGTATGATCGCTGGATGATTAGTTTTAAGTCTAATACTGCGGGTAATGGAGTCGCCAATGACTAGAGTTTTCAATTTGTCAGAGCTAATGGTGGGAAGCTTCGGCGTCTCAGACCCTGTAACGGGAGGAGTAGAGACCAGAGAAGACTCGGCCTCTGACTCCGACCCGCTGCTTAATGGGGAAAACCGGTTGAAAGTTTCTGTCGGCTGAATGAGCGACACCGGTTAAGCGTTCCTACAGCATTTCCTTCCAGAAACCGTGAGAAAGTTGTCCGGCTGCGGGGACTGTGCCAGGGGATTTATACTACTATCTGTACTTACTGGTGGCACAGACGCTGTTTCATCCTTTCCTACACTGAAATTACCCTTGCCTAGCGATTGCGTCTGAAGCTGGGCTTGTAGCACAGCTATCCTCGCCGTAAGGCCAGTACAGCGACTGCAATTAGAAGGCATCATGTTAATGTTACTACTTAGCTTCGGCTGTTGGAGGTCCTGACGAATCGTGTCCAGATAAAGCGTCCGGAGTGAAAAAGTTGAGGAGGAAAAAACAAAAATATATAAACGGTAATTAAAATTTGTCAGGTAGCAAAACAGGTTGGCAACAAAACGCACAGCAACTCGAAAACAAGTCTGCAAGTTGTGACCGGAAATGACGTGCTCACTTCACTGGTCCTCTCTCCCTCTGTAACCATCCCTATTTAAATGGATGTTGGAGTACTTTAATTGGTATGAAAAATTAAATTAGAAGCCACTGATTTCTTTGAGAGCAAAGGAGGGTTCATTTCATGGCCCACTTTAGCTAGCTGTTGTATTTGGGTCTTCAGAAAGGGAGGTGTCTAGTCTTTCAGATTGTATGTCTATAACTGCGAGTAACATCACATTACCGTTCTCGTTTCTCCTCTGTTCCTCGCAGGTGAACATGTTCACGAACCAGGGGACAGTGATCCACTTCAACAACCCCAAAGTGCAGGCCTCCCTGGCAGCCAACACCTTCACCATCACTGGCCACGCCGAGACCAAGCAGCTGACAGAGATGCTCCCCAGCATCCTCAACCAGCTGGGAGCAGACAGTCTGACTAGCCTCCGGAGACTGGCTGAGGCTCTGCCCAAACAGGGTACGTGGGGCTGTGGGAGGGAGGGAGTGAGATGGGGAGGGGGGACTGGTTCTAATGGTTCGGGAGTACTGGCGGAGGGTCTGCCCAAACAGTGCCGGTTTTCATTGCAAAAGGTTTTGCTGTTTGGAGTACATTTTTTGTTACACTTTTTGCTTAGGAAACAGACAGATTGGTAATATAAAAAAAAGATTAACATGCACAGTAGTAATCTCAAAGTTTTGGGATGGGGGGATTTGAGGTAGGGCTGAAGGGTCTTGGATTGATTTTGAGCACTGGGCAGGCACTGACATTGTAATAGAAATACCATTTGTTTAAACAGACTATTTTATAAAGGTCATGATCATGTATTGTATACAACTTGAACTGAAGACCAGAGGCATTTGTACATAGCTCTGCAACAGGTTTGTAACATCTCTTATTTCTTCCTCACAGCTGGAGATGGAAAAGCACCAATCGCCCCCATTGAGGAGGAAGATGATGATGTTCCAGGTGGGTCATGAACAGCCATCTCACAGTTAAAAGGTCATGATTGATCATTGAGTTTACATCCCTGGTGTTACCCAAAATGCTGACTGGTACTTTTCATTTGTAATTTACATAACAATGGCCAACTGAACTTGGAACACCTTCTCACAAAGCAACTGTCTTGATGATGCAGAGGTTGTTGATTCTGCTCACCACAAGTCTTGTCACACTCCTGATGGAAACGCAATTATACTGGAGCTTTCATTAACATAAAACACTGACGACACACTGGTTTGGGGTAAAGGCGTCAGCATGCTTCAGTTCGGCTGGCGGCCCAAACGAGGGTGCTCGCGTTCTCTCTGAAAAGACCCCACCTTGAAAAATTAGAAAAAAGTGACAATGGTACTGCTTGTCCATTTTAAAAGGCCTCAAAATAGTATTGAATGAATCTAAGAAAACTCAATAAATCGGTCATTATTTTTGACAAGGAGATCTTAGTCTTGAATTTTACATCTAACTAAGATGTTTGGTGCAGTATTTCTCGAACAAATTTACATGAAAACGAGTTGTCTCTCGCTGAATGACTAGACTTATTGAAGAAGCCCTACTGTTGATCAATCACCGACAAAGGGGCATAGACTTCAGCGACCAATTTCGGTTTACCTCCAGAAAAAAATGTAGTGTGCCCAAACAGCTGAAAAACCCTCACCTGAGTCCAAAATTAATGAAAACGTCACAATGTTATAATATACGTACAAATTTTTCCAAACTGTTTTTTTCTGGGAAGCCTTTAGTCTTAGGTGGAAGTGCAGTAATAGTGGTGTCATTGTGTGTGAGAATATCACACCAGCCTCTTGCAGTTGATTTGATGCCATCCCACTCCCACCCTCTTGGCATGGATTGACACATCTCCAGTTATTGATTAATTTTCCTCCTTCCTTATTTGAATGTGACCATAGAGATTGTGTAGGTATCTTCAACAATGGCTTTTTGTCCTAGACACTTATAAGAGTTGGTTCTCCACAACAACTACGTGTAGTGTTATTTCACATTGTGGTAATTTATACTTTCTCCTATGTCTGTGTGACTTGTATTTTCCCGCATATAATAGAACCGTGGCAGGTTTGCTTACTTTTAGGAAGTGAAGGGGGTCATGCTAAAGAGATCTAACAATGACTGAACACTTGATGGTGATTGGAGTCGGGGTGGTGGGTTTAGTGTTTGAAATGTTTGTTGTTTGAGTTCTGAAAGCACCGTTTGCTTTTCTTTGTGGAGAAAAGTGGTCCATACACATGAGGTTGCCATTAGTTACCCACAGCTTTTCCCAAGGCTCTCCTTTTCTCGTAACCAAACGTTTTCACAAATGTAACAAACAATTACTCTAATTCAGAGTGAGGAGCGGTTGAAGCCCAATGACGCAGGGTTAATGGTCTATGCCATCATGTCATTAACGGAGTTTAGTTTCCCACCCCCACTTTAAATTATATTCAGACCTTTTAGAATTGTTTCGATTATAACCCTCGACCCCACTGAGCCAAATATGGACCCGACAGATTTATCAGGTTATTGGGGGGGTAGAAATTATACCTGGGGTCATGTTTTTAGGTAAAACACACATTTTTTCTTAAGTGGACTGAGACCAGTGTAAAGACTGATGGAGGCATGTATGTTTGGAGAGAGTACTGCTTGTTTCTTTCCCTGACTGACAAGTTGGCTTGTTGTTTCAGATCTGGTGGAGAATTTTGACGAGGCTTCCAAGGATGAGGCAAACTAAAGGAAACAACAGACCTTCAGGAGAGTCTCAACAGGACTTGACTAGGCCGTGGGGTGGGCACAAGGCGTTATTTTTCTTTCTTGCCACCCGATTCTCCAAATGCTATTTTGTGCACTGCTGGCCGTGTCCAGTTTGAGAGTCAGTGAGAGATTGTATGTACGTTACTGTATGTTGTCTCTCTGGGGTTCGAGGTCTCTTCAGCAGTTTCCTCCATGTTACTGAACCTTATTTCTTTGCAGTCTGGCTGAAACCATAATATCTGGAATAAACATTTTGCTATTGTCAACTAAGAGAATTGTGGTGTTTTATCTGATGACTTGAAATAAGGGGACAAAGGTGATTCTTCTTATCAGTTGTATATTTTAAATGAACATAATGTTTACTTTTTTAGTTGCACCCTAAAGCCACGATTTGATGTAAAGCATGCTATAGAGCAGCACACTGGACAGACGACACTGTGAAGTTTTAAAGGTAATTTATGCTCGAGCTGACATGGGGTAGCGTTGACCATGACTGCTATCTTGACTAATGCTGGTAAGTATGACACAAAATGATGTGGACACACCTTCAAATGAGTGGATTTGGGTATTTTAGCCACACCTGTTACTAACAGGTGTATAAACTTGAGCACACAGCTATGCAATATCCATAGACAAACATTGACAGTAGAATAGCCCGTATTGAAGAGCTCAGTGACTTTAAACGTGGCACTGTCATAAGATGCCACCTTTCCAACAAGTCAGTTTGTCAAATTCCTGCCCTGCTAGAGCTGCCCCAGTCAACTATAAGTGGTGTTACTGTGAAGTGGAAATGTCTAGGAGCAACAACTGCTCAGCCATGAAGTGATAGACCACACAAGCTCACAGAACGGGACTGCTGTGTGCTGAAGCACCTAAAAATCGTCTGTTCTCTGTTGCAACACTCACTACAGCATTCCAAATTTCTTATAGAAGCAAAATTAGCACAATAACCGTTTGTTGGGAGTTTCATGAAATGGGTTTCCATGGCCGAGCTGCCACGCCTAAGATCACCATGTGCAATGCCAAGCGTCAGCTGGATTGGTGTAAAGCTCGCCGTCATTGGACTCGAGCAGTGGAAACGCGTTCTCTGGAATGATGAATCGAGCTTCACCAACTGGCAGTCTGACGGACAAATCTGTATTTGGGGGATGCCAGGAGAATGCTACCTGCCTGAATGCTTAGTGCCAACTGTGTAGTTTGAGGAGGAATAATGGTCTGGTGCAGTTTTTCATGTTTTGTGCTCCTTAGTTCCATTGAAGAGAAATGTTATCGCTATAACATAAAGACAGAGCCCTGACCTCAACCCCATCAAACACCTTTTGGGATGAATTGGAACGCCGACTGCGAGCCAGGCCTACTCGCCCGACATCAGTGCCTGACCTCACTGATGCTCGTGGCTGAATGGAAGCAAGTCTTTGCAGCAATGTTCCAACATCTAGTGGAAAGCCTTCCCAGAAGAGTGGAGGCTGTTATAGAAGCAAAGGGGGGACCAACTCCATATTAATGCCCATGATTTTGGAATGACATTTTCAGCTAGCAGGTGTCCACATACTTTTGGTCATGTAGTCTAACAATCCAGCAAATTACTTTATTTCAGAGATATGCAGCAAACAGTCAGATACTGTTACCTAAAGTGCACATAGTACATAAGACAGGAAAACACCATAAATAACATGAACATACTGTATACAGTACATGTATTGTTGAAGGCTTTTAGACCAGCAAAGGGGGGACCAACTCCATATTAATGCCCATGCTTTTCAAATGAGATGTTCGACAAGCAGGTGTCCACGTTTGGCCATGTAGTGTACCTTCAAAAGGCCCTTTGTCAACTGTACAAATGACTTGCATCTGTGCATTACACTTGGTAAAAGGGATAAACCAAGCCACTAATTCCTATAATAGTGTTAGATACCACTGTGAAAACAATATTTATTGTGAAATGTTTCAATTTGTCGTTATAATATTGGTAGCAACAAAGTCTTTGTGGAAATCCATTGCAATTCAAGTCGACTACAAAACCTAGCTAATGTATCTACACACTATAATACCTACAGTTGAAGTCGGAAGTTTACATACACCTTAGCCAAATACATTTAAACTCAAATTTTCACAATTCTTGACATTTAATCCTAGTAAAAATTCCCTGTCTTAGGTCAGTTAGGATCACCACTTTATTTTAAGAATGTGAAATGTCAAAAAATAGTAGAGAGAATGATTTATTTCAGCTTTTATTTATTTCATCACATTCCCAGTGGGTCAGAAGTTTACATACACTCAATTAGTATTTGGTAGCATTGCCTTTAAATTGTTTAACTTGGGTCAAACGTTTCAGGTAGCCTTCCACAAGCTTCCCACAATAAGTTGGGTGAATTTTGGCCCATTCCTCCTGACAGAGCTGGTGTAACTGAATCAGGTTGGTAGGCCTCCTTGCTCACACATGCTTTTTCAGTTCTGCCCACAAATGTTCTATAGGATTGAGGTCAGGGCTTTGTGATGGCCACTCCAATACATTGACTTTGTTGTATGCTTCCAATTTTGGAAGTATGCTTGGGGTCATTGTCCATTTTGGAAGACCCATTTGCGACCAAGCTTTGACTTTATGACTGATGTCTTAAGATGTTGCTTCAATATATCCACATCATTTTCCTCTCCCATGATGCCATCTATTTTGTGAAGTGCACCAGTCCCTCCTGCAGCAAAGCACTCCCACAACATGATGCTGCCACCACCGTGCTTCACGTTTGGGATGGTGTTCTTCGGCTTGCAAGCCTCCCCCTTTTCCTCCAAACATATGGTCAATGGTCATTATGGCCAAACAGTTCTATTTTTCTTTCATCAGACCAGAGGACAAAAAGTATGATCTTTGTCCCCATGTAGAGTTGCAAACCGTAGTCCGGCTTTTTATGGCGGTTTTGGAGCAGTGGCTTCTTCCTTGCTGAGCGGCCTTTCAGTTTATGTCAATATAGGACTCGTTTTACTGTGGATATAGATACTTTTGTACCGGTTTCCTCCAGCAGCTTCACAAGGTCTGCTGTTCTGGGATTGATTTGCACTTTTCGCACCAAAGTACGTTCATCTCTAGGAGACAGAACAGGTCTCCTTCCTGAGCGGCATGACGGCTGCGTGGTACCATGGTGTTTATACTTGCGTACTTATTGTTTGTACAGATGAACGTGATACCTACAGGCGTTTGGAAATTGCTCCCAAGGATGAACCAGACTTGTGGAGGTCTCAATTTTTTTTCTGAGGTCTTGATTTCCCATGATGTCAAGCAAAGAGGCACTTAGTTTGAAGGTAGGCCTTGAAATACACCATTGACTCAAATGGTGTCAGAATCAGAATCTTCTAAAGCCATGACATTTTCTGGAATTTTACAAGCTGTTTAAAGGCACAGCTAACTTAGTGTATGTAAACTTTTGACCCACTGGAATTCTGATATAGTGAATTATTATATAGTGAAATAATCTCTGTAAACAATTATTGGAAAAATTACTTGTGTCATGCGCAAAGTAGATGTCCCAACCGACTTGCCAAAACTATAGTTTGTTAACAAGAAATTTGTGGAATGGTTGATAAACGAGTTTTAATGACTCCCCCTAAGTGTATGTAAACTTCCGACTTCAACTGTAAGTCAAAATCGGCATGTTATCAAATCAAATCAAATCAACTTTTATTTGTCACATACACATGGTTAGCAGATGTTAATGCGAGTGTAGCGAAATGCTTGTGCTTCTAGTTCCGACAATGCAGTAATAACCAACAAGTAATCTAACTAACAATTCCAAAACTACTGTCTTGTACACAGTGTGAGGGGATAAAGAATATGTACATAAGGATATATGAATGCGTGATGGTACAGAGCAGCATAGGCAGATACAGTAGATTGTATCGAGTACAGTATATACATATGAGATGAGTATGTAAACAAAGTGGCATAGTTAAAGTGGCTAGTGATACATGTATTACATAAGGATACAGTCGATGATATAGAGTACAGTATATACGTATGCCTATGAGATGAATAATGTAGGGTAAGTAACATTATATAAGGTAGCATTGTTTAAAGTGGCTAGTGATATATTTACATCATTTCCCATCAATTCCCATTATTAAAGTGGCTGGAGTTGAGTCAGTGTCAGTGTGTTGGCAGCAGCCACTCAATGTTAGTGGTGGCTGTTTAACAGTCTGATAGCCTTGAGATAGAAGCTGTTTTTCAGTCTCTCGGTCCCAGCTTTGATGCACCTGTACTGACCTCGCCTTCTGGATGATAGCGGGGTGAACAGGCAGTGGCTTGGGTGGTTGATGTCCTTGATGATCTTTATGGCCATCCTGTGACATCGGGTGGTGTAGGTGTCCTGGAGGGCAGGTAGTTTGCCCCCGGTGATGCGTTGTGCAGACCTCACTACCCTCTGGAGGGCCTTACGGTTGAGGGCGGAGCAGTTGCCGTACCAGGCGGTGATACAGCCCGCCAGGATGCTCTCGATTGTGCATCTGTAGAAGTTTGTGAGTGCTTTTGGTGACAAGCCGAATTTCTTCAGCCTCCTGAGGTTGAAGAGGCGCTGCTGCGCCTTCTTCACAACGCTGTCTGTGTGAGTGGACCAATTCAGTTTGTCTGTGATGTGTATGCCGAGGAACTTAAAACTTGCTACCCTCTCCACTACTGTTCCATCGATGTGGATAGGGGGGTGTTCCCTCTGCTGTTTCCTGAAGTCCACAATCATCTCCTTAGTTTTGTTGACGTTGAGTGTGAGGTTATTTTCCTGACACCACACTCCGAGGGCCCTCACCTCCTCCCTGTAGGCCGTCTCGTCGTTGTTGGTAATCAAGCCTACCACTGTTGTGTCGTCCGCAAACTTGATGATTGAGTTGGAGGCGTGCGTGGCCACGCAGTCGTGGGTGAACAGGGAGTACAGGAGAGGGCTCAGAACGCACCCTTGTGGGGCCCCAGTGTTGAGGATCAGCGGGGAGGAGATGTTGTTACCTACCCTCACCACCTGGGGGCGGCCCGTCAGGAAGTCCAGTACCCAGTTGCACAGGGCGGGGTCGAGACCCAGGGTCTCGAGCTTGATGACGAGCTTGGAGGGTACTATGGTGTTGAATGCCGAGCTGTAGTCAATGAACAGCATTCTCACATAGGTATTCCTCTTGTCCAGATGGGTTAGGGCAGTGTGCAGTGTGGTTGAGATTGCATCGTCTGTGGACCTATTTGGGCGGTAAGCAAATTGGAGTGGGTCTAGGGTGTCAGGTAGGGTGGAGGTGATATGGTCCTTGACTAGTCTCTCAAAGCACTTCATGATGACGGAAGTGAGTGCTACGGGGCGGTAGTCGTTTAGCTCAGTTACCTTAGCTTTCTTGGGAACAGGAACAATGGTGGCCCTCTTGAAGCATGTGGGAACAGCAGACTGGTATAGGGATTGATTGAATATGTCCGTAAACACACCGGCCAGCTGGTCTGCGCATGCTCTGAGGGCGCGGCTGGGGATGCCGTCTGGGCCTGCAGCCTTGCGAGGGTTAACACGTTTAAATGTCTTACTCACCTCGGCTGCAGTGAAGGAGAGACCGCAAGTTTTCGTTGCAGGCCGTGTCAGTGGCACTGTATTGTCCTCAAAGCGGGCAAAAAAGTTATTTAGTCTGCCTGGGAGCAGGACATCCTGGTCTGTGACTGGGCTGGATTTCTTCCTGTAGTCCGTGATTGACTGTAGACCCTGCCACATGCCTCTTGTGTCTGAGCCGTTGAATTGAGATTCTACTTTGTCTCTGTACTGACGCTTAGCTTGTTTGATAGCCTTGCGGAGGGAATAGCTGCACTGTTTGTATTCGGTCATGTTATGTAACTTGCTTGCTGTATAATCGCCTAAACACATTTAAGAGTATCTCAAGAGTTCAGTTTACAGTTCGTCTCTGTCCAGAGTGAGTGCAGATTACGTTGGTATGCCAACAACGGCCCGAGATGGTATTTGAAGGGGAAATTAAATTGAATAATTTGGTGCAGTTTAGATTGAGCACATCTAAGCGTAATATATACTTTGTCTTGATATAAACAGATGAATGTGTTCTAGACAAATATGCCCATACCATATATTGACTGATTTGACAAGCTGGAGTGCAGGTAATAGTTTAAATGTTATGAAATGTAATAGTGTGTTATCCCCTATCTAGTACATTGAGTTTATAAACCGAGGTGCAACATCACGAGACTTCCGGGAACGATTGACAAGCAGACCAGGCCGGGGTTTGAGAAGTCAATGAGAGAAATCACAAATTCTTCCTTCGTTAATTTTCACAATTTAAAGGCACAACCTAGAATCGAGACAATGTTTAAAGTATTTGAACATGTTATTACCCCAACCTCGGTAAAGTACTGGGATTGATTTGCAATTTTCGCACCAAAGTACGTTCAGGTCTAGTGGTAAGAGCGTCGGACTAGTAACCGGAAGGTTGCAAGTTCAAATCCCCGAACTGACAATGTACAAATCTGTCGTTCTGCCCCTGAACAGGCAGTTAACCCACTGTTCCTTGGCCGTCATTAAAAATAAGAATTTGTTCTTAACTGACTTGCCTAGTTAAATAAAGGTAAAATAATACATTTTAAAAAAGTGACAAACTGACATGTTTTCATGTTCGTAAAAAACAAGGAGATGACGACAGACATGGCAGCTCTGCTTCTAGCTCCAAAGCAACTTTGTTTTGTTAGATACTACTGCACTGGCGCTATGAACACAAGCATTATGTGCATGTGACCAATACAATTTTATTTGAGTGCCTTTGACTTGACGGCATGCACTTGCGCGAGGCACAACCCAATAACGTGTTTCTGCGCATGAGTTTAGGTAGCCAAGTGGTATCAAGGATTTTTATCGGAGAACCAGTTTCTGCCCATCTTCTTACTGTAGTCTTTATTGTAGCTATGATGCATTACTATTTTCATGTGTTTAATATATCTTTCCACATTGAGGTTGGAATAATACTGTGAAAATTATGCAATTGTAGTGTAAGAGTTGTTTGAAAAGACTACCTGAAATTTCAGCCTGTTTTGGTGGGATGGAGTTTTTGCCTGCCTATGACATCACCAGGCAGTAAATCCATTAATGGAATAAGAAGTAGTTCCAAACCTCTCTGCCAATAACGTCTAGTTTCCCCCTCCCCACTTAGATTACTCCCAGACAGTCCTAGCAACATTTTGGCTTGAGAAAGTGCTCTTGTTAAGCTGTTTCTTTTTTACCATTTTGATTGCAGAGGATGTGCACAGTGCAACAATATTATGAAGTGTGAATATTTCTGCCACCCACACACAGGTAAACAGTTCCAAATAAATGACATTATTACGTGTTCCACCACCCATGTTATTTACATCATTAAATGTCCACGTGGGCTCTGCTATGTCGGTAAAACCTCCCGCTCTCTCAAACAGAGAATTAGTGAACATAGAAGTTCAATCAGTAGAAACGACAGGCATTATCCAGTCGCAGTACACTTGAATGACCTTTCTACCTTTAGATTTTGTGGCATAGAGAAAGTTAAGATATCAGACAGGGAAGGTGATATTAATAATACTCTGAGTAAAAGAGAATGTTTTTGGATTTTCACCTTCCAGACATTATTTCCTAAAGGACTTAATGATGAAATGCCTATGCATGTTATGAATTTGAACATGAATTATGTGCCTATTTAAGATTACGCTGATGTTTTTCCTACGATGTACCCAATGATTAATGAAAACTTGCTATGTCCTCATTGTGGTTTTACAGACGTGTTTAATTAAGATGTAATATTTATGAAATGCACATTGTTATTTGGTAGCATTTATTTGTTTTTCCTTTGCCTCCAACCCATTTCGATGTGTGGAACGGATGTGGGTGGGGCTAGGTCTACATAAGGGTGCTAATTTAAAATAAAATAACAAAAGCTCTGACTAAGGCCGTGAGGCCGATACGTAAGCTTATTAAATATCAGAGCAATGTGCGGTTTCTTTTTTACTTGAAAACAACTCATTTCCTCCAATGTAAGTCAGTCATAAACAAAAACAAATTCAAACATTCTACCTACAGAAGCATCCAAACATTTTTCCCAAAGCAATCCATTTGACCTACTTAATTTCATCCCAACTTTATAGTGTTTACCCGTTACTTGAGGAGCAAAATTCTCAAATGAAAATTGTGCACTTTAACTTTCACAAAAATCTTCCATTGATATCAATGCATGATTAGAGCAGACGTTCGGGTTTAAGCACTACTTTTACATTAGCATTTGGCTCAAAACTTATTTACATCATAACAAACTAAACTCAAAGAAAAGGGCATCTACCCAGAACGGTGGCCTGAAATTGACACATTTGAGTTACATGTCTCCATAAATACTCACATGCTTCATCAAAACCATTCACACCTGTGCTTCACCCTAACAGATAAGTCTCAACATAATCCACATTCATCCTCAGCCTTATTTCTTTATGGTGTCCACTGTATTTCCATTCACAGGCAGTCCCTCCTCTTGTGCCCCAGGTTAAAGGGTTACTCTCTGATCCCCATCAGCAGCTTCAGTAGGTGGGCCTCCATCACCTGTTGAACTGGTCAGAGAAGAGAGACATGTTTCAGCCATAGCCTACTACTGCACAGAGATATTATGCAAAGATTGAGGTTTTAGAAGTTAGAAAATTTTTAAAGCAAATGTCTGAAAGTTTGGTGAGTATTGAGCAAACAAAAAAGTCAAGTATCTGGTAGGGTTCATTAAATGTAAATAGGAATGCTAGTTAGTTAAAGCTATCCTCAAACTGAGAAAATATCATTGAATTACAGCGCCAAAATACCAGCATTTTAAACGTTAAATCTCTGTTCATACCATAGGACAAACATCCAAGTCATGAAATCTTAACAGCTACTGGGCTTATTTTGAGCATGGTTTGTAAAGTGGGATCTGATACCATAACAGATTACATGTTTATCCTTGGCATACACAGCACTATAAAAAAAAGTTTACTTCTGATCCTAGTGGAACCAGTGGACCAGACTGTTAGAATCAGAGGAGATCCTGCTAAAATGGCTTCATTTGCATAATTGTATCAAAACACAGAAATCTGATTGGGGGGGGGGATTACTGTTATACACGGACTAGAAGGAACTCACCAAATACCCTTGTATTTCTTTAAACATATTCCAAGATAGTAATCTCGCTGCACAATATCTTCATGAAAGTAGACCGGGCATAACACAAATAAATGCTATATTTCCACTTTATGTATGTATGGCTAGACTACAAGACCTCTTTAGTCATGATATTTGAACTTGTTCTTCATGATGAGAAGTATATAGCCTAAATATGATCTGTATGAGATGCATATTTGTATACCATTCCTATGGCCCATTGCCACAGCCATATCCATAGCGTTGAAGCCAGAGTCAGACTCAATGGTGGGGTCGGCGCCACTTTCTGTGACAGGAAAGGATGGAAGATGTCAGATTACAGACCTGCCTGGATCAACACAGCCTAAATATAAGCAACATATCTCATCAAAATCAGTGCAGACCAAGCTTTTAGCACAACATATTGTCTCAGTTAATAAAAGTCATAGAATCATCATCTAGAAAGTGACAGTTGCCACCAATGCGGTTGGTTAGTACAGTAAGTCTGCTGAATGGAAGGTCAGTCAGGGCTTTATTTCTTACTGTACATGCTCCAGCCCCTCAGTCAGGCAGTTCTTACCAAGAAGAATTTCCACACAACGCAAATGGTTTCCATGGACAGCGTAGAGAACGGGAACCCCTCCATTCTGAAACCGTAAGAGTAAAATCTTCAACAGGAACAAATGTTGCTCTATGATTGGTTTGACATACTGTACATTAAAATTAAGCCATACACAAGAATACAGATGAAAATCCTGATGTAACATTCCTACCCAGTCATATTCATTGACATCCACCCCACAGTCGATGAGCATCTTCACGATGTCTGTGTATCCCTTGCTGCAGGCCAGAGACAGAGCGCTCTCTCTGCCTTTAGCCAACAGGTTGGGGTCCGCTCCCTAAAGGAAGAGGACATGGAAGAGACCATTGGTGAGAAAAGCATCTGGGCTAAACGGATTCAACAATACATACTGTATACAGTATGTTAATGTTATTTGTGGTGTTTTCCTGTCTTTGGTACATTTTAGGTAACAGTATCTGACTGTATGCTGCATATCTCTGAAATAGTCAATTGCTGGGTTGTTACACTACATCACCAAAAGTATGTGGACACCTTCTTGCCCAAAATTTCATTCCAAAATCATAGGCATTAATATGGAGTTGGTCCCCTCTTTGCAGCTATAAACAGCCTCCACTCTTCTGGGAAGGCTTTCCACTAGATGTTGGAACATTGCAGCAGAGACTTGCTTCCATTCACCACAAGCAATAGTGAGGTCAGGCACTGATGTTGGGGTACTAGGTCTGGCTCGCAGTCAACGTTCCAATCCCAAAGGTGTTTGATGGGGTTGAGGTTATGACTCTGTGCAGGCCAGTCAAGTTCTTCCACACCAATCTTGACAAACTATTTCTGTATGGACCTCGCTTTTGGTACTGGGGGATTGTCATGCTGAAACAGTAAAGGGCCTTCCCCAAACTGTTGCCACAAAGTTGGAAGCACAGAATCGTCTAGAATGTCATTGTATGCTGTAGCTTTACAATTTCCCTTCTCTGGAACTAAGGGGCCTAGCCCGAACCATGAAAAACAGCCACAGACCATTAGTTCTCCTCCACCAAACTTTACAGTTGGCACTATGCATTCAGGCAGGTAGCATTCTCCTGGCATTCGCCAAACCAAGATTCGTCCATCGGACTGCCAGATGACTGCGCCAGAGTCCAATGGTGGCAAGCTTTACACCACTCCATCCGACACTTGCCATTGTGCATGGTGATCTTAGGCTTGTGTGGCTGCTCAGCCATGGAAACCCATTTCATGAAGCTCCCGACGAACAGTTCTTGTGCTGACGTTGCTTCCAGAGGCAGTTTGGAACTCGGTAGTGAGTGTTGCAAACGAGGATAGACAATTTTTACGTGCTTCAGCACTAGGCGGTCCCACTCTGTGAGCTTGTGTGGTCTACCACGTTGCGGCTGATCAGTTGTTACTCCTAGACTTTCCACTTCACAATAACAGCACTTAGTTGACCAGGGCAGCTCTAGTGAATGTCACCGAGCTGTTCAGTAAGGTAATTCTACTGCCAATGTTGTCAATGGAGATTACATGGCTGTGTGCTCCATTTTATACACCTGTCAGCAACGGGTGTGGCTGAAATAGCCAAATCCACTCATTTGAAGGGGTGTCCACATACTTTTGTATATACACCACTGTATATACACCACTTCAAAAGTTGGAGGTCACTTAGAAATGTCCTTGTTTTTGAAAGAAAAGCAATTTTTTTGTCCATTAAAATAACATCAAATTGATCAGAAATACAGTGTATATATTGTTAATGTTGTAAATGACAATTGCAGCTGGAAACGGCAGATATTTTTATGGAATATCTACATGGGCGTACAGAGGCCCATTATCAGCAACCATCACTCCTGTGTTCCAATGGCATGTTGTGTTAGCTAATCCATGTTTATCATTTTAAAAGGCTAATTGATCATTAGAAAACCCTTTTGCAATTATGTTAGCACAGCTTAAAACTGTTGTTTCTGATTGAAGATTCAATAAAACTGTCCTTTAGGCTAGTTGAGTACCTGGAGCATCAGCATTTGTGGGTTCAATTACAGGCTCAAAATGTCCAGAAACAGAGACTGGTGTTTTGCGGGTTCCATTTAATGAAGCTGCCAGTTGAGGACTTGTGAGGCATTGGTTTCTCAAACTAGACACTAATGTACTTGTCCTCTTGCTCAGTTGTGCACCAGAGCCTCCCACTCCTCTTTCTATTCTGGTTAGGGCCAATTTGCGCTTTTCTGTGAAGGGAGTAGCTTCATTAAATAGTACCCGCAAAACACCAGTCTCAACGTCAGTGAAGAGGCGACTCCGGGATGCTGGCTTTCTAGGCAGAGTTCCTCTGTCCAGTGTTTGTTCTTTTGCCCATCTTAATCTTCTCTTTTTATTGGCCAGTCAGATTGGGCTTTTTCTTTGCAACTCTGCCTAGAAGGCCAGCATCCCTGTCAGACTTACGATTACTGATGGTTAGCTAATACGTCTAAGGAAATAATAAAGACGAAACTCAACTGTCTAGCTAACATTATTGTTAGCTAGCCCAAGATAGGCCCGCTCTTGGGTGAACTAGAGCTGTTCTTTGCAACTCTGCCTAGAAGGCCAGCATCCAGGAGTCACCTCTTCACTGTTGACGTTGAGACTGGTGTTTTGCAGGTACAATTTAATGAAGCTGCCAGTTGAGGACTTGTGAGGCGTCCGATTCTCAAACTAGACACGAATGTACTTGTCCTCTTTGGTTTTCTAATGATCAATTAGCCTTTTTTGATTAGTTAACACAACATGCCATTGGAACACAGGAGTGATGATTGCTGATAATGGGCCTCTGTACACCGATGTAGAAATTCCATTAAAAAAAGCAATTTCCAGCTACAATAGTCATTTACAACATTAACAATGTCTACACTGTATTTCTGATCAATTTTATGTTATTTTAATGGAAAGAAAAAAAGTGACATTTCTAAGTGACCCCAAACCTTTGAACGGTAGTGTTTGGTGCATGTCTCAACATGTTGTTGTTCTTACGTTCTGGAGCAGGAACTCTACGACAGCTATCTGTCCGTGTGCTGCGGCCCACATCAGGGGGGTGAAGCCTTCCTCATCCTGCAGGTTAATCACTGTCTCTACAGCCATACAAACATCAAAGCGGTCAGTAACATGTTTCACATATTTCTAGTCAACCTGTGAAGCCCTTTATAGACATTTGAGTAAATGTTATTCTTATCTTACCAACTGTTAATTATGTGACTGTTCATGGTTGTAACGAACCCAACATCAATATACCATTAACAAACAGATATAAATACAACTCCACCCTGAGGGACATTGCCACCTTGTTCAATCCTGCTGGCCAAGAACACCATTTCTCCCTGTGCTGCCAGCTGGTGAATGGACAGGGCTGGAAAGAAGGCATAAGTCACATGTCAGAGGTCAAGCAGCCATAATTCAATGTTAGAGTCAAGTACATTTTAGGTTGTAGTCTATGTTTAAGAGGGTAAGTGACATGTGACAAACTTTTTTAGTTTAGGATGAGCTCAGGTACTTACAGTGGACCAGAAGAGGAGTGGAGGATACCTCGTTTCCACGGTGCTTGTTGGTGAGTGTTGTCGACTGTTTGATGGGGGAGAAGTGTTTGGTGGTGGATGGGGTGTAAACATGACGCACTTGTATCCCTGGTGAGGGCGACGTCTGAATATTACACTCGGCTGAAAGAGGCAAAAGAGATATAGCATCAACCATCAGCTCAGCTCAATTGAGGAGCAAAATATCTCCTCTGATTTTCTGGGGTCAAATATGGAAATCACATTGTAATACAAATAAAGAGTGCATCAACACTTGGTAGTCAGTTGGTACCTTTAAATAAAACAGACGCCACCTCCAAGTCGGAATTGACCTGGTCCTGGATGTTTTTGCTGTCCTCCTCGTTGAGCGACTTGACGAACCTTGAGCACACGTTCATATCAAAGCGGTTGGGCAGGATGAACTTGATCCCCATGGCCACGTTCTGTGCACCTGTGTCGTCCACACTCCCACCCGGGTGTTCCGACTTGATGTTGCTCATATCTGGCATCACACATATCCCCTCCATCTCTTCGGAGACCAAACTGGTCCTACCTGCTACTGAACCGGTGTCCATGACCGAGGCAGTGACACAGTGAGTCAGAGGGTCAACTCTGCGCTGGGTGGATGTGATCTATCTGGTAAATAAACGCTTTGATCACCACATCCGGTCTCCAATAGAAGATGCGTCTAAAAGCCTTGAATGGATACAAAAGCAATATCAGAATGTAGTAACGTTAATACAAGTTACTGTGTGCCTATGTCATCAATTTAAGCATGCAAAGCTGATCTCTTTTGTAAAAAAAAAAAAATGCAATACCACAACAATCATGAATTACTACTGTCTATGTGCTGTGTATACCCCTTTTAAACAATAAGTGTCAACAATTAAAATAAAAAAAAATGGGTAACGTTAGTGATGTTATGCATAAATCCAACAGGAGAGAGTGGGGTTGTAAGTTAACAGACAATGATCATTCCTAAATAACAACATGCGTGCACAAACAAGTTCGAAGGCTTGTATTCCGCGTCAGTTGAGACTAGCATTGTCTATGCAACTTGCTAGTTTTAAAAGAGCTAGCTAGCTAGCTAGCTAGCTAATTCTTGAACCTTCAACCAAATTCTGTCCGACTTACGAAACCCAACTGTCTAGCTAACGTTATTGTTAACTAGCCCAAGGTATGCCCTCTTGGGTGAACGAGAGCTAACTAGCTAACCAAGTCTGAAGTACTTCGGTCTTAGTGTTAGCTAGCTAGCATGGTTAGCTAGCTAACAGACCCAGCAGAATCCCTTACAAGCAAACTAACGTACTGATTACAAGCACAAATTAAACCGTAGTAAGGTGAGTCACAATAATACATAATGATATCTTACCTAGTAACACATTGTGTAATGTTCGCCGGTGTTGCAACGATTTGACAGCTGGCTTTGTGCTTGTTTTGATGTTTCTCGCGCATGAGCAGTTTCTTCAGATCAATGTTTTTTTTTTCTCCACATGTGACAGATTTAATTGTAAAGGTATGGGTGAACGATGCTATTCAGAAAACAATTATTTATTCTAGTGAAAGACCTATTAAAACAGATTTTTGTATTTTAACTTCAATTAATGGGTGAATTGGTTAAATGAATTACACTAAAATAACTCCACCTCTAAATTAGATACAGGCTACGGATTAAAATGTGGGTAGAATATTGATATTTCCAAAAGGCCTATGCATCAAAATCGTTGAGGCCTTGGGGACCTGTGTTTTTACCTGTGTCAGTGCCAAAAACCTGAATCATGTTGAATTAAAGTTACCATGACATTTTGCAGTGTTTGTTTAATCCCTTTTAATACAAAATGTTGAATAATAGATTGGGCTACACTCACACCGGTTACACTGCTGTGAGACTAGAGATCACAGTTTGGTCAAATGCTAAAAGTTGGTTTATGCAAAGTTATTTTTCCAAGTCCACAGCTTCTTTAGAACAATAATGGCATATTTTCCTTGAACTACATGTATCAAATGAAATGTTTAATTATTAAATTTATCAAGGAAATAGAACCAGGCAGAAGTGTGGTAGGCGTTTATTTAATCTTTGATTTGTTAAATGTTATGTTGCTAATTTCATTCTAAAATGGAGTGGGAAAGGTACAGTATGTATAAATGTATATGGTAACATTCAGATCAAATTAAAAACATGCATTGACCTAGCTTGCTATTTTTTAAGTGTTTCCTTTGTGCTGCAAAATCTGTTCATCTCGCCATTTGAAGTGTGTCAGTTTCTGCTTGAATAATCTGGAATTACGCATTTGTTTGAGGCGGTCAGAGGTTCCCCTTCACTGGTTAAAGTTGCAAAATGCTCATCTGATTTAGGGGGATATGACAAATATTTCTCTCTAATCTGTCAAGTCCTGCCTTAGAGTGTATGCTTAAATTAACCACTGTTCACTTTTGTTTTTGTCTAGGTGTTTTTACAGCCAGACCCCTGTCCGGATCAGGGAATTTGGGGCACATCTCTCTATTCCAACCGCTAGTATTTACTATGCATTTGGCAGCGATTACAGCCTTGAGTCTTCTTGGGTATGGCGCTACAAGCTTGGCATACCTGTATTTGGAAAGTTTCTCCCATTCTTTCTGCAGGTCCTCTCAAGCCCTGTCAGGCTGGATGCACAGCTATTTTCAGGTCTCTCCAGAGATGTTGGATCAGTGTCCAGGCTCTGGCTGGGCCACTCAAGGACATTAAGACTTGTCCCGAAGCCACACCTGTGTTGTCTTGGCTGTGTGTTTAGGGTCTTTGTCCTGTTGGAAGGTGAACCTTCGTCTCAGTCTGAGGTCCTGAACGCTCTAAAGCAGGTTGTGCTGCCACCACCATGCTTCACCGTAGGGATGGTGCCAGGTTTCCTCCAGACATGACACTTGGCATTCAGGCCAAAGAGTTAAATCTTGGTTTAATCAGACAAGATTATCGTGTTTCTCATGGTCTGAGAGTCTTTAGGTGCCTTTTGGCAAACTCCGAGTAGGCTGTCATGTGCCTTTTACTGAGGAGTGGTTTCCGTCTGGCCACTACCATCTGGCCACTCCACCATAAAAGCCTGATTGGTGGAGTGCTGCAGAGATGGTTGTTCTTCTGGAAGGTTCTCCCATCTCCACAGAGCAATTCTAGAGCTTTATCAGTGTGACCATCAGGTTCTTGGTCACCTCCCTGACCAAGGCCCTTCTCACCTGATTGCTCAGTTTGGCCGGATGGCCAGCTGTAGGAAGAGTCTTGGTGGTTCCAAACTTCTTCCATTTAAGAATGATGGAGGCCACTGTGTTCTTTGGGACCTTCAATGCTGCACACATTTGTTGGGTCCCTTCCCCAGATCTGTGCCTCAACACAATCCGGTCTTGGAGCTATACGGACAATTCCTTCGACCTTATGGCTTGGTTTTGGCTCTGACTTGCACTGTCAACTGTGGGACCTTATATAGATAGATGTGTGCCTTTCCAAATCATGTCCAATCAATAGAATTTACCACAGGTGGACTTTAATCAAGTTGTAGAAACATCTCAAGGATGATCAATGGAAACAGGATGCACCTGAGCTCAATTTAGAGTCTCATAGCAAAGGGTCTGAATACTTATGTAAATGTGATATTTCAGTTTTTAATACATTTGCAAAAATATATAAAAACCTCTTTTCACTTTGTCATTATGGGATATTATGTGTAGATTGATGTAGCAAAAAAAGTAATGCATTCTTAAGTAAGGCTGTAACGTAAGCAAATTGTGGAAAAAGTCAAGGGGTCAGAATACTTTCCGAACAACTTTGCTGAACAATTTACTAAATGGCCACCGGACTATTTCTATTTACATTGACCCCCCCCCCCCCCCCCCCCCATTTGTTTTGTACTCTGCTGCTACTCGCTGTTTATTATCTATGCATAGTCACTTCACCCCTACCTACATATAAAAATTACCTCAACTAATCTGTACCCCGCACATTGACTCGGTACCGGTACCCCCTGTATATATCCTCGTTATTGTTATTTTATTGTGTTCATTTTTATTATTTTTTACTTTAGTTTATTTGGTAAATATCTTCTTAACTCTTCTTGAACTGCACTATTGGTTAAGGGCTTGTATTTCACGGTAAATACAAGCCCTTAACTTGTGTTTCATTTCACGGTAAGGTCTGCACTTGTTGTATTCGGTGCATGTGACAAATAACGCTTGACTTGATATGGCTAGGGCACTTACAATGTAGCTCACTTAGCTCATAAAATGTATGAATAATTGAATAACATTTTTGCAGGACATGGTTATTAGTTTTGGTCAGGGATCAATAGGCCTATAGACAATAAGTATTATTGGATTTCTCTGTCTGTGGAAATCTGATTTGATACAAAGTATCAACAGCTAAATCAAGCAAGTATCAACATATATCATATCACAGCTTTCTTTCTCTGGGTTGTTTATGTCTGAGTAATACAGATTGTTTTGTATGGTCATGGTGAATAGTTTGTATTTTAATTGACCATTGAGATGTGGTCACTGAATAGTTTGTTAACAGCAACCCATTCTAGTCAGGTGTTTTGTCACAACAATGTCTGGGTGTTACTGGTATTACGCCTTCCTGAAACTAACTATATGCAAATCATAAGACATATTAAATAGTTAATGACACATTCATTAGGCTACATAATTTCCTCTTAACCAGAAGATGCCTCTCTAGGAAAGTAAGCCATGGTAGATTTAATAGATCCGTTTCACCTTCTATTGAGTATTGGTTGACTTCTATTTCTTATGTGGCCTTACTTTCATTGTTTGTTTATTTTTAGGTCTGCAAAGCTGCTGCAAAGTGGAGATTTCCTGACTACATGATTAGGCTTTGCTGCAGTGCTGAATGAAAACGGTTTTCAAGCCCCTGGAGTATTTATGCATTTCATTAGGCCCATAATCTCCACTATTGACATACATTAAGTAACCTCTAACCTGTTTGCTTTGTGCATACTTTCTCTTTCTGCATGCTTACACACAAATAAAGCAAATATTATAACAATGCACTCACAATGATGTATCACTGTAGTTTCACTTGGGGCCTCACACCTCATTTTAAAGTGAAAAACACTGTTCATCCAAGGCATATTGTGCATGTCTAAAGTAGAGATTACCACTACTTGAAAACTGATTACCCCTACATGAATGAAAAACGTGAACTTGAACTTTAGGTCAGAAGTCAACTATTTCATACACAATATATTCCATACACTTATAACATGCTGTCTGATCAATGAGAAAAGCCTTGTAGGTCTAAAATAAGTCTGAACACGAAAAGTTGAGAATGAGAGAAATGGTTTCTTTTCCAGCCTTCTATGAATAAAAATGTACAGCATCCCAAGAGAGATAGGGATAACTTTTACACTGTTTCAATTAAGTTAATGAACCAATTGCACCATCTCAAACCAAACACGCTTTGTGACTTTCCAGTGTTTTTGAGAGTGGTGGTCAGATGGGCCAGATGGGTAGAAGGGCCAGATGGGTAGTGGGGCTTTTAGCCTACGAGAGGGGGCTGGGGTAGGGGGGTGGGTAACAAGGGAGTAGACCATGCCATGCTGCTGGATGGCACATATGCGTCTTCTAGTCCATATGCCCTAATGAACAGTATTATCTGTGGGCTTGTTGTCAGCAATCCCATTCACAGCGCCTGGGTCCTTGTGGGTCCTTTGTGCCTCCCATGCCTGGTCCTCTGCCTCCTGCTGTTTGGTGCTGGATGACCGTAGCCCATGACGTGATTTCATGCAACACAACCAGCCACGGCAGAGGGTTTGTCACAGGATCCTCTTTTGTACTGTTGTTTAGTTGTCTGTTTGTTTTCAGAGTCTCTAATGAGGGAGATCAGGGGTTGTGGCCTGCCACTGGCGCAGTACGGGACAACGGGGTCAGCAGGATAAAAAGCTTCCAGGTCAATAGCATGGAGCAAATCACCTCGCTCCAAAATCTATGTCACTTATCACACGCAACTCAAGCCTGAGTCACCTTATTTCCCCAGCATATGATGGACAGTCACACGATAAGTCTGCCCTCCAGCTGTGACCATAACTCATACACCTCACACCATCTACAGAATAGCCTACTGACTTGCATGTTAACTCAGCTAACATTTGAGTCATTTAGCAGACATGCTTATCTAGAGCAATTTGGGTTAAGTGCCTTGATCAAGGGCACGGTGACAGATTTTTCACCTAGTCGGCTCTGGGATTCAAACCAACAACCTTTTGGGTTACTGACCCAACACTCTTAACCACTAGGCTACCTGTCGCTTAGCTATTGAAAGAAGGATGCCGAGTTAACCGCACCCCTCTACCAGACTGAATGATGTCTAGTTAACCGCAACCCTCTACCTGACTGAATGATGCAGAGTTAACCGCAACCCTCTACCAGACTGAATGTGTTACATCTGCCCCTGCCACGCCCTCTACTTCTCATCCTGTGTCTCCCTAACCTGCCGCCACACCCCCAGTGCTCTCTCCCTCTGTGTGGGTGTATCTGATTGTGTGAGGGGAGACAGGTGTGCTGGAGTCAGAGCAGATCCCCACCAGCTGCAACCTGTTCCATAATCAAGACCTCTACAAATACTCAGCCCTGCCACTTCCATGCTGTCAGATTATAGCCTCTGCTCAGTCAGTCTGAAGGTCAAGCCAGTTGTGCCTGCATAGAGCTTATTATCTTGTGGTGCCTGGTTTTCCTAACCTGATCCTGCTTTTCTCTCCACCACAGTTTAGTTCGCTCTGACTCCGGTCCCTGTCGCCAGTCCCATTGTCTCGAAGTCCTGCTTCCCTGCCCTGGACCTCCGCTCTAATGCTTCCTTGGATTCCGCCTCGGACCTGCTTACCCTGCCCCTGCTTCCTTTTCACCAGCCGCAGCCTCAGTTCCTGGTTCCCTGCTACAAGCCCCCCCCCCCCATCCATCACTTTTCAATAAATACCTCATCACTGTCTCCTCGTCTGAGTCTGCACTCGGGTTCACCTGCTCAACCCCGCGTAACAGAATGATGTTAAATCTGATTATTGGTACAATCTCATGTATGTGTCTGGAAGATGCCACAACCACAATATACTGTGATGTCTTTCAATGTGTACATTTAATCAGAATGACAATATATCATCATACATTGTTGACTTCATAACAAAAATTGGATGTGTCAACAAAACCAACATTTTGCTGATGCAGAAACCAACTGGGACCCAGGCTAATAGAGAACTGTGTTTTTTAAATAGTGTATGACAAATACATGTGGATAACATAAACATGTCTTAATTTATTTAACCTTAATAAAAAATAAAACATGTCAATGGATGTAAGATGAAGTTAAACTGATCTAAATTTCAGTTTTTACTCAAGGTCTTTACTCAAGGTTGTACCGGTGTTGGGTAAATGGGGGTTATGTCTGCAGCTAGGGCATTTGATCCCAGTATATGATGTCATCTAATGACCACTGGGGGACAGTATAGACCAATCTGACATACCGGCACTTGAATCGAGTTCATGACGAGTAGCTGAACTAAACTTTTTGCTATTGAACGTGTCTCATACAATGAATCTGATTGTACTAACAACATATGAAAGTGTAGTTTTGTCTTTAAACAAAAATATTTAAAAAGTTCATTTTTCAGATACTGGGTATAAGGGAAGCCTCTGAGAAAACAATGTATTATGCAGAATATGCAGTCATATGTCATCATATGCACATGTTGGCCTGGTAAAAAAAACTATTATTCTACAGGTAGCATATGAATCATGTTGCCTGCAGATGGCAGACCTTGTTAAGTCTAATCACCTTAATGAATTAAGTGTTGTCAGAGATGGAAGAGGAAGCGAGACACCCCACTCACTTTTTTTTCAGGTTCAATGAAAGTCAATAAACTAAGTAGACCAGACCCAGCTGCTATTGCATTTGTGTTTTTTTCTCTCCAATGGTACACGGACTGAGTGAACTATCTTCATTTAGCCACCACCTTTGGCGTTGCCATGCATTTCACACATTTCTTCATTAACTCAGCTGAATAATTGCTGCAGCCAATTTGGGTTACAATGGTACCACTGCAGTGGTCTCTGCCTGGTCTTCAACTGTTTCCCCAGCCCCCCTATGCGTTGTAGGCATACTCATAGGCTGATGTTAATTTATGGTTTTACTGCTGCTCCTGTTGCTGTTGCCTATGAGCTGTAGCCTAAACTAAAGATATTCTCCATTCAATATTTGCTCAATGTTAGTTAATGGCTAAAGAGCAGGAAAGGCGGGCACTCCATTTGGTCTCCCTTTCATTTCCTCCCCTGTTGCTATGGGCACTAGTACGAGTATGACCTTGTATACACGAGTGCAGCAACAAGTTAGTGGAGAACAGCAAGATATCTGTTTTCAGTATGGTTGGGGGTTGGAGGCTCCAAGACTGGTCACTTATAGTGGACCTTATGGAAGGCCAAGCAGAGCAATAGAAAGTGCAAAATTCACTACCCATGCATATTTAGTGTTTTGGATCGCATACTCATCCAGCTACCCATGGAAATAAACTGTTCCATACAGATGAATTCTTATGTTATTACTTATTAATTAGGCTACCATTTTACCATGCAGTAGGCTACTGTAACAAAACAACCGTTTTTGGGAACAGTTTTAACATTTTCAAAATACTATTGTCTCTTCAGAAGGCAGTGATAAGGGAACCTATTATATTCAATACTATTATACTATTCTATTCTATTCTATTCTATTCTATTCTATTCTATGTACATGGCAAACAGACTCCCACTCATCACAACCTCACCTGTGTATGAAAAGGGTTCTATCAAGTTGCGTCATTTCTCCCATCTCACCCAGGTCTGTGAACACGTGACGGTGTTATTGTGGCTCTCGCGGTGGACGGTGAACGGGCGAGGAGAGACCTGCCTCTTCACGGATAGAGGAGGGGCTGGACCGTGGCGCGGGGTGGAGGACAGGACGGATTGAACGAAGCCTGGCAGCCGTGCTTTGGAAAACTCACTTCTCCAAAAATAACGTTTGACTACATTCTTCTTACCGAACGGAAGACTTCACAGAATAGATTCGCTTATTTTTCTCAGTTTTTTTTTACCATTGCTTATTGGGGAAATGACTAAACCATCAGACTTTTAGGAGAAAATACATTGGAAAGTGTCGCTCAACTTTCTACACAGGAAGCAAGGTCTAACTGCAGATTGCGGACTACTCAGGTAATGTCAAATCCGAGAACACTAGCGCTTTACACCTACTCTTGCAAAACATATATCCAGACAATATCGAAATATAGCCTACACGTAGGCGATGTCTCTTTGTCAACATTGATGAAGGGATTCTTGAAAGGGATTCTTGAAAATAAGTCACTATTATCTAACATGTCTAAAAGTTGTTGAGCAGAGCAGAGGATAGAGGTACAAGATGAAGATGCTGAACGAACGTTACTTGCTTTCTGCATAGCTTTCTGATGCCACTCAAAATTCAAGCACTTGTATGTTACTTCTCTTTCAATAGGACATTGGCATAGTTCAGCTGACTGCGTCTATAGAAGGATAATGTTGATGATACAATGTCTTATAAATACATAATCACACCTGTATCATGAAGTGTAGACTACTGCTGAGGTTGGGCTCCCTCTCTCTAGAGTCTAGTTCCTCTCAAGGTTTCTTCCATACCTCTGCAGTTATTTGCCACTGACATCCTGCACTGTTCTTTCTGGGTACTTAGGTCCAACCAGGTTTTTGTTCATCACTTTGTAACGAATGCAATACAATAACAAAAAATGTGTCAGTTCCTAATGTATTGTTAGAGAAGGTCATTGGCTCCGTTAGCCTGGATAAGGATCCATGTTTGAGAGTGTAGTGAGAGCGTTTATAAGGCATTGTGTGTATTGTTGATTATCTAAGAGCTGTTTCACTTCCTCGTATGAAATGATATCCTGTTGGTGGCCTGGACTGACCTGGCGTGAGAAGGTTATTTTCCACACTCCCTGGTTCACTGGAGAGGAAAGAGGAGAGGGAGGGGGGGGGGGGGGGGGTGATAGATGATAATGATTGTTTTATTTAGATAGGGAAAGGAGGTGTAGAAGAAGGATATGGATGAGGGGGAGGAGGAGGGGAGAAGGATGATGAGGGGAGGAAGAGAAGGGAAGGGAGAAGGAGGAGGAGGGGAATGGGAGGAGGAGGAGGATGATGATGAGAGTGAAATGTTAGATGATTGTTTGATCTGTGTAGTTGTTCTGTCAGAAAAATATACCATATTCTATTGAAACCTGCTCCTTAATAACATAAAATAGATAACGTTTCCACAACCATAAAATTCATCATATTTCCATATCAGCTATCTTATAAAAGGTTGCAAAAAGTGAGCTAATGGAGCACTTATGAGGAAGACAAACAGTTCAGCCGTAGTTTTAATAGGTTATACTGTCTACAAAAATCGAATCAAATCACATTTTATTCATCACATGCTTCGTAAACAACAGGTGGAGACTAACAGTGAAATGCTTACTTACATTACAGGCCCTGACCAACAATGCAGAGAGAAAGAAAATAGAGAAATAATAGAAAAGTTAAACAATTAATAATTCAAGTAATAATAAATGCACAATGAGTAATGATAACTTGGCTATGTATACTGAACAAAAATATAAACGCGACATGCAACAATTTCAAAGATTTTACTTAGTTACAGTACATATAAGGTAATCAGTCAATTGAAATAAATAAATTAGGCCCTAATCTATGGATTTCACATGACTGGGCAGGAGTGCAGCCATTGGTGGGCCTTGGAGGGCATAGGTCCACCCACTAGGGGGCCAGGCCCAGCCAATCAGAATGAGTTGTCCCCAACAAAAGGGCTTTATTACAGACAGAAAAACTCCTCAGACGATCCCGCAGGTGAAGAAGCCGGATGTGGAGATCCTGGGCTGGCGTGATTACACTTGGTAACCAGTTTTGAGGTCAGCTGGACGCACTGCCAAATTCTCTGAAACGATGTTGGAGGCAGCTTATGGTGGAGAAATTAACATTACATTCTCTGGCAGCAACTCTGGTGGACATTCCTGCCAATTGCACTCTCCCTCAAAACTTGAGGCATCTGTGGCATTTAGTTGTGTGACAAAACTGCACATTTTAGAGTGGCCTTTTATTATTCCCAACACAAGGTGCACCTGTGTAATGACCATGCTGTTTAATAACCTTCTTGATATGCCACACCTGTCAGGTGAATGGATTATCTTGGTAAAAGAGAAATGCTCCCTAACAGGGATGTAAACAAATTAGTGCACAACGTTTGAGAGAAATAAGCTTTTTGTGTGTATGTAAAATGTACATGATTTTTTTTATTTCAGCTCATGAAACATGGGACCAGCACTTTATATTGCGTTTATATTTTTGTTCAGTGTACATGTGGTACCAGTACTGAGTCCATGTGCAGGGGTACGAGGCAGATACTGTATGTACATAACTAGGAATAAGGTGACAGATAAGAAACAGTAGCAGCAGCGTATGTGATGAGACAAAAAGGTTAGAGCAAAAACAGTCAATGCAGATCGTCCGGGTAGCTATTTTGTTAACTATTTAACTAATTATTTAGCAGCCTTATGGCTCGGGGGTAGAAGCTATTCGTTTCCTAGACTGGGGACTTTTGTTGTGCTTCTCTTGACAGCTGTGTTACATTGTCATCATTCCACCTTGCATCCTTTTCTCAGGGGCCATTAATCATTCTCTAATGCATAACTGAGTATATAGCTGGGTGTTCCTGAGAACAATCTTACAACCACACCTAAGTGGCCAATGTGCCAAAGACAATGAGCTGGTACATTTTCTAATTACCAAATAGTATGGTGAAATCAAGATTTACCTGTTCAGGTGATGTACGGTTGATGTGGGTGATATCATGTGAGAGGAAACAGATTTGTTCACACTTGACCTCTCTGGACCTTCACATTTGAAAATATTTCTGGCACATGACCAGATGTCAAAACTAGTGTTCCTTCTGCTTTTGACGTTTTTGTACTCTACTGTGTGCTGTTCATTGTTCACGTAAGCTAGTCTCCTCAGGGCCAGTTCTAGTGTCTGGTTTGTTACACACAGACACACTGAAGAGGTAGAGAGGTCAGGGGTCAGTGTTAGGGGGTCTTTTTCAAGGAGAGTGGAGTGTGTTTCTGTTTGGGAACTATCTTGTGTGTTGTGTAACCCAAAGTCTAAGGCCTAATAGGAAAATAGGCATGCAAATAAAGCAGGGAGTCCCTCTCTGACTCCTATATGGCAGCACATGGCTCATCTGGCCAGGATACACACACTACTTGTCCTGAGCTTACAAACAGCCACCCTACACAGTACACACATAAACTGTAGGGATGGGGGAAAAATCGATACAGTAGATACAGTAGAGTATCGCAATATTATTTTTGCATATTTTATATCGACAAGTAGCGATTTGTAAAAATATCTCTATATATTTTTTTGCTAGGTAGTTCCCCAAATCAAATCAAATCAAATTTTATTTGTCACATACACATGGTTAGCAGATGTTGATGCAAGTGTAGCGAAATGCTTGTGCTTCTAGTTCCGACAATGCAGTAATAACCAACAAGTAATCTAACTAACAATTCCAAAACTACTGTCTTGTACACAGTGTAAGGGGATAAAGAATATGTACATAAGGATATATGAATGAGTGATGGTACAGAGCAGCATAGGCAAGATACAGTAGATGGTATCGAGTACAGTATATACATATGAGATGAGTATGTAAACAAAGTGGCATAGTTAAAGTGGCTAGTGATACATGTATTACATAAGGATACAGTTGATGATATAGAGTACAGTATATACGTATGCATATGAGATGAATAATGTAGGGTAAGTAACATTATATAAGGTAGCATTGTTTAAAGTGGCTAGTGATATATTTACATCATTTCCCATCAATTCCCATTATTAAAGTGGCTGGAGTTGAGTCAGTGTCAGTGTGTTGGCAGCAGCCACTCAATGTTAGTGGTGGCTGTTTAATGTTATCTATTAGCTAGTGCAAGTTGGTCGTACCAAAACTTTGGTATTTCTCATCCTATAGTTTGTTCTCCATCATCTTTTTAAATGTTTTATGTGTGCCGGCAGGTTTTCAGCACTTTTACTTCCAAAACATGTTTTTCTATGGCCCTCTTTTGTTCCTCTGCAGCAGACATATAGTGAGCAATATGTTTGGAACATCGAATCACAATAAAGTTGCAGTATCGAATCGTAATACATAAAAAATCACAATACATATAGAATCATAATACATATGGCATCGGCGCCTAAGTATTGTGATAATATCGTATCATGAGGTCCCTGGCAATTCCCAGCCCTAATAATAGGTTACCCTACACTCATATTATGGAAGTTCACTTTTCTATCCACAGTTTAAAAACAAATCTGACCCCACAGCCATGATAACGACAATACCATGATAATGATAATACCATGATAATGACAATACCATGATAATGACAATACCAGGATAATGACAATACCATGATAACGATAATACCATGATAATGACAATACCATGATCATGACAATACCATGATAATGACAATACCAGAATAATGACAATACCATGATAATGACAATACCATGATAATGACAATACCACGATAATGACAATACCATGATAATGACAATACCATGATAATGACAATACCAGGATAATGACAATACCATGATAATGGCAATACCATGATAATGACAATACCATGATAATGGCAATACCATGATAATGGCAATACCACGATAATGACAATACCATGATAATGACAATACCATGATAATGACAATACATGATAATGACAATACCAGGATAATGACAATACCATGATAATGTCAATACCAGGATAATGACAATACCATGATAATGACAATGACATGATAATGACAATACCACGATAATGACAATACCATGATAATGACAATACCATGATAATGGCAATACCATGATAATGACAATACCATGATAATGACAATACCATGATAATGATAATACCCTAATGATAATACCATGATAATAAAAATATCATTATAATCATAAAACGATGATAATAACAATACCATGATTATGATCCTATCATGATAATGATAATACCATAATGGTGATACCATGATCATGATAATATCATAATGACAGTTCCATGATAATGACAACACAAAGATGGACAATACCAGATAATAGTAGTACCTGTTACAGGATCAGGAGGATCATGCCCCAGCCTGTGGCATCAGGACTTTCTTTATTGACAAAATAGCTATAGTAAGTGAAAAGGACAGTGCTATTAATTTGTTTAATTTTATTTTATTTGCCTTTATTTAACTAGGAAAGTCAGTTAAGAACAAATTCTTATTTACAATGATGTCCTACTAGAAGGCAAATGGTCTCCCGCGGGGACGGGGGCTGGGATAAAAACAAAACACACATCATGACAAGAGAGACACCACAACACCGTGACAACTCTCCAGCACACCACTCAGTTTATCACCTGTCAGAATCTTCTGGTGAATCACATGGGGTTGTTTTGATGTTGTTTTCGAGCCTTTTATTGTGTAATGACAGCTCTTTTTAAAGGCCTGAGGCAGTAAAAAGTGAGATTGTCCAGTGTTTTACATACACTGTGTACAAAACATTAGGAAAACCTTCCTAATATTGAGTTGTACGACCCCTTTTGCCCTCAGAACAGCCTCAGTTCCTCAGGGCATGGACTCTACAAGGTGTCCAAAGCGTTCCACAGGGATGCTGGCCCATGTTGACTCCAGTGCTTCCCACAGATGTGTCAAGTTGGCTGGATGTCCTTCGGGTGTTGGACCATTCTTGATACACAAGGGAAACTGTTGAGTGTGAAAAACCCAGCAGCGTTGAAGTTTTTGACACACTCAAAACAGTACGCCTGGCACCTACCCCGTTCAAAGGCACTCCAATATTCTGTTTTTCCAATTCACCCTCTGAGTGGAACACACACAATCCATGTCTCAATTGTCTCAAGGCTTTAACCCTCAATTCCCCGTCTCAATTGTCTCCTTCTTTAACCCTCCCTTTCATCTACACTAATTGAAGTGGATTTAACAAGTGACATCAATAAGGAATCATAGCTTTCACCTGGATTCACCCGGTCAGTCTATGTCATGGAAAGAGCTGGTGTTCCTAATGTTTTGTACACTCAGTATATTTCCACACTATGAGGTTGGAATAATACTGTGAAATTGTGAAAATGATGATAAGGCCTTTTCAGCCTGTTTTGGTAGGATTGAGTTTTTTCCACCAGGCATTAAATGAGTTAATAGACCAGTAAGAAAGAGACCAGTAAGAACCTCTCTTCCAAAACAGCTAGTTTTCAGTTTTCTCCTCCCCACTTAGACGACTCCCAGACAGTCCTAGCAACATTCTTGCTGGAGAAATTGTTATTTGCTAAGAATCAATTGAAAACAATCACAGTAAGGTACTTAATTGTTACCCAGAAAGGATTTGATATTGAGATCAAATGGCTGCATTGGACACACGTGGAAAATGTAAATAATGGAAAAAGGTTTCTTGGTTGCTTTCTCCTCATCATCCCCTTGTGTCTAGACTGAGCGATGCCTCTATAGTGCTGACACCATCTCTCTGTCACTCTGCAGTCATGCAGTATTAACACACACACACTGAGAGTGAAGTCACAGCGGATCAGGTTTAGGCATGTGGCTACAGTTCCACTTACAGCACAGTGGCCTCCATTCCTGCAACCTGCCACCAAATAGAGAGAAACACAGCACATACTATACCGTGCACAGACAGACTATACAGTACACAGCACATACTATACCGTGCACAGACAGACTATACAGTACACAGCACATACTATACCGTGCACAGACAGACTATACAGTACACAGCACATACTATACCGTGCACAGACAGACTATACAGTACACAGCACATACTATACCGTGCACAGACAGACTATACAGTACACAGCACATACTATACCGTGCACAGATCGACTATACCGTGCACAGACCGACTGCACACTAAAGCCTTTCATTTCAAACAATTCTCTTATTCTGGGCAGCTTAAGGTAACATTTTCTAGACACAGACAGACAGATTGGATCACTGTTTCCCATGGAGAAAAAAGAGAGAAATATAAATTGAGGGAGGAATGGAGGG
>NC_092151.1:17627330-17657330 GCF_045791955.1 Oncorhynchus clarkii lewisi
GGATGTAAGCTGTGCTACATTTCACTGATTTAAAGACTGTTATTATAACTGACCTATTAAAGTTTTCTGGTGGAGCAGACCTACACAGTGACAACACAGAGCCTTGACTCTCACCACACCACAACGTAGTCAGTACAATGGACAGTATTGAATACTGGGTAGATGTTCTTACTGTGTAATTGCCTGTGTCTGGTGATTTGTGGTTTGTTCTGTGTGAAGGTTCAGACTGAGATTTACTGAGTTTGAATGAGATGAAGTGTCTGCATTTTGTGGTGTGTGCCTACTCCCGTGCTGCTTGGCCAGGTGTGTGTGTGTAGGTGGGCATGTGTGTGTTTGATACTGTGTGTGTGAGGTGATCTGGCAGTGCTATTGTTGGCTGGCTGTGAGAGATCACCTGGTAGTGGACTGGCAGGCTGCTGGTGTTTTGGGTTAGAGGAGAGGCATCTGAGGCCTTCTCATAGGTCGAAAGCTGTCACAGAGAATTACTTGACAGAAACACAGAAACAGAGCATCAATTGTCTTTGCTTCTTTAAAAAGTTAATGATGATTATTTCCTACCACTTTTGAAACAGAGATAAAAGGTGTACATTTTGGTGTGTATGTGTGTGTGTCAGGTGCCACTATGCTTTGATAGAGGGGGTAAAAACTGTTGGTTGAGACTCGGTATCAATCTACTGTACATACAGTTGTGGTTAATGATTACTGGAACCTTTTAGTGTGTCAGATAATGAAGGCAGTGTGTTAGCCATGCTGGGTTCACCCACCTGGGAATAACAGCAACAGCTCACCATGTCCTTTATCAATGGATGATTAGCAGCTCAAGGTACAACAATAGAGGGCCCTTGGATGCACATGAGGTCTACCACATAATGTGTTTGGCTACCTCGTAGTTCCACTAATACAGACCTAATCTTCTGCACCAGCCATTCAGTGCAATCGGGAGGAAGTTTCTAGACTTCAATTTAGACATGATTGTAACTTGAACTTTTGTCTATCGTTTTTCACACATTCATGTCTGTAGGTTTGCACAACAATTCAGGTTACTGCTGCACATTATGTAAGAAAGAATCCATGGCCATAAATCCCTAGAATCTGTGAGAAATGCTTATGATGCCACGAGAGTTTTAGTCAGTCAGTTTGACGTTTACATTAATGTGTCATTAGTGTGCTAGATTTGTTCAGAGGAATGTGGCTCAGGCAGCTCTGCTGTGTACTGTAACGTTGCTCTGTTCCGATGCTCAGACACCCACAGTCCCCCACCATGAAGGCCTGACAGGGATTCACATTCTAGAATGTACAGTACATCAAGGTTCCTTTTGCCTTGTCATGTGTCTACTTCATCGTTCTGGAATGATATCATGACGGTTGAATATTTCTAATATTTTCACCTATCATTATTTCAAAGGATACAGTACATTTTCCCACCTCTAAAATGTATTTTTCCCATGCTTGATTGATTGTCTTTGAATAATCTTGAGATGCTTTGTGTGTAGGCTACTCATACAAGCCTATTGTACATGAATATGTCCTGGAAGTTGGTATGGTAATTAAAATGGCAGAGTTAAAGATATAAATAAAAATATTAATGACATTTGGCAGAAGCTTTTATCCAACTTACGTGCATACACTTTACGCATGGGTGGTTCCAGACGGAATCAAACTCACAACTCTTGGCGAAGCGCCATGCTCTACCAACTGATCTACACAGGACCAAGTTCTATGTTGGAAAAAGCAGAGTTCTAAGCACTGTGGCCTCAGATGGTCTTTGATCAAAGCTGTTCCATGAAGTCATTCGTTTTTAAAAAAGGCCATTCAGATCAGTCCTGTTCTGATTCTATAAGAGGATTTGAACCTGCTCGTCTACTTCAGATCAGTCCTGTTCTGATTCTATAAGAGGATTAGAACCTGCTCGTCCACTTCAGATCAGTCCTGTTCTGATTCTATAAGAGGATGCGAACCTGCTCGTCCACTTCAGATCAGTCCTGTTCTGATTCTATAAGAGGATTAGAACCTGCTCGTCTACTTCAGATCAGATATGTCTTGTTCTGATTCTATAAGAGGATTAGAACCTGCTCGTCCACTTCAGATCAGTCCTGTTCTGATTCTATAAGAGGATTAGAACCTGCTCGTCCACTTCAGATCAGATATGTATTGTTCTGATTCTATAAGAGGATTAGAACCTGCTCGTCCACTTCAGATCAGTCCTGTTCTGATTCTATAAGAGGATTAGAACCTGCTCGTCCACTTCAGATCAGTCCTGTTCTGATTCTATAAGAGGATTAGAACCTGCTCGTCCACTTCAGGTCAGTCCTGTTCTGATTCTATAAGAGGATTAGAACCTGCTCGTCCACTTCAGATCAGTCCTGTTGTGATTCTATAAGAGGATTAGAACCTGCTCGTCCACTTCAGATCAGTCCTGTTCTGATTCTATAAGAGGATTAGAACCTGCTCGTCCACTTCAGATCAGTCCTGTTCTGATTCTATAAGAGGATTAGAACCTGCTCGTCTACTTCAGATCAGATATGTCTTGTTCTGATTCTATAAGAGGATTAGAACCTGCTCGTCCACTTCAGATCAGTCCTGTTCTGATTCTATAAGAGGATTAGAACCTCCTCGTCCACTTCAGATCAGTCCTGTTCTGATTCAATAAGAGGATTAGAACCTGCTCGTCCACTTCAGATCAGATATGTCTTGTTCTGATTCTATAAGAGGATTAGAACCTGCTCGTCCACTTCAGATCAGTCCTGTTCTGATTCTATAAGAGGATTAGAACCTGCTCGTCCACTTCAGATCAGATATGTCTTGTTCTGATTCTATAAGAGGATTAGAACCTGCTCGTCCACTTCAGATCAGTCCTGTTCTGATTCTATAAGAGGATTAGAACCTGCTCGTCCACTTCAGATCAGTCTTGTTCTGATTCTATAAGAGGATTAGAACCTGCTCGTCCACTTCAGATCAGTCCTGTTCTGATTCTATAAGAGGATTAGAACCTGCTCGTCCACTTCAGATCAGTCCTGTTGTGATTCTATAAGAGGATTAGAACCTGCTCGTCCACTTCAGATCAGTCCTGTTCTGATTCTATAAGAGGATTAGAACCTGCTCGTCCACTTCAGATCAGATATGTATTGTTCTGATTCTATAAGAGGATTAGAACCTGCTCGTCCACTTCAGATCAGTCCTGTTCTGATTCTATAAGAGGATTAGAACCTGCTCGTCCACTTCAGATCAGTCCTGTTCTGATTCTATAAGAGGATTAGAACCTGCTCGTCCACTTCAGATCAGTCCTGTTCTGATTCTGTAAGAGGATTAGAGCCTGCTCGTCCACTTCAGATCAGTCCTGTTCTGATTCTATAAGAGGATTAGAACCTGCTCGTCCACTTCAGATCAGTCCTGTTCTGATTCTATAAGAGGATTAGAACCTGCTCGTCCACTTCAGATCAGTCCTGTTCTGATTCTATAAGAGGATTAGAACCTGCTCGTCTACTTCAGATCAGATATGTCTTGTTCTGATTCTATAAGAGGATTAGAACCTGCTTGTCCACTTCAGATCAGTCCTGTTCTGATTCTATAAGAGGATTAGAACCTGCTCGTCCACTTCAGATCAGTCCTGTTCTGATTCTATAAGAGGATTAGAACCTGCTCGTCCACTTCAGATCAGATATGTCTTGTTCTGATTCTATAAGAGGATTAGAACCTGCTCGTCCACTTCAGATCAGTCCTGTTCTGATTCTATAAGAGGATTAGAACCTGCTCGTCCACTTCAGATCAGATATGTCTTGTTCTGATTCTATAAGAGGATTAGAACCTGCTCGTCCACTTCAGATCAGTCCTGTTCTGATTCTATAAGAGGATTAGAACCTGCTCGTCCACTTCAGATCAGTCCTGTTCTGATTCTATAAGAGGATTAGAACCTGATCGTCCACTTCAGATCAGTCCTGTTCTGATTCTATAAGAGGATTAGAACCTGCTCGTCCACTTCAGATCAGTCCTGTTCTGATTCTATAAGAGGATTAGAACCTGCTCGTCCACTTCAGATCAGATATGTCTTGTTCTGATTCTATAAGAGGATTAGAACCTGCTCGTCCACTTCAGATCAGTCCTGTTCTGATTCTATAAGAGGATTAGAACCTGCTCGTCCACTTCAGATCAGTCCTGTTCTGATTCTATAAGAGGATTAGAACCTGCTCGTCCACTTCAGATCATCTACACACTTCAAAGGGCTCAGTAGAACACAGTTCCACCAGTTGTTCTTGTACATTATTCAAAGACCGTAGAAATTAGACTAGGCGGAAGTGTGCTTGTGTGTGTGTGTGTGTATGTGTGTGTGTGTGTGTGTGTGTGTGTGTGTGTTTGTGTGTGTGTGTGTGTGTAGTGTGTGTGTGTAGTGTGTGTGCGTGCGTGTTTGTGTGTGTGTGAGTGTGCGTGTGTGTGTGTAGTGTGTGTGTGTGTGTAGTGTGTGTGTAGTGTGTGTGTGTAGTGTGCGTGTGCGTGTGCGTGTGTGTGTGTCGTGTGCGTGTGCGTGTGTGTGTGTGTGTGTAGTGTGTGTAGTTGAGTCTTGCCAGCATATCAGATGCCGCTTCTGTTTTTCGTATCATTCTTGTTTTGAGGCTACTTGGCTACTTCATGTATTCAGGCCAACTGCTGTTGAGCTTTACACTTGTTGTTGTTGTTGCTGCAGTAGGCTAGATCAGGGCTGGCTTCCTACTGTAGACGTCACCTGTGTGTGTGCTTGTGATCCCTCAGGAGGGAGATGGTTCCTGGTCTCCTAGAAACTATGGATGGGTTGGTGTGACCTTGCTGTTGTTGTTTTCATCACCATCATGAGAGCATGGTGAAGATTCAAGCCATGTTAGTTAGATGGTATGTTGGTTAAGGGCTTTGTTTTGCCTCCCCAAAATAGTCTAAATGAGGAAGGCTGCCACAGAAAAACAATCTTCATTCAGCATTTACCCTCAAGCTTCTACTTGGGTGTAAATTAACAACTTCTACGCCCAAGCCATAAGACTGCTAAATAGTTAGTTAAATAGTTAACATAATATCTTCTACCCCAAGCCATAAGACTGCTAAGCCATATCTGCATTGACTCATCACATATGCTGTTACTGTCTATTATCTATCCTGTTGCCTAGTCACTTTACCCCTACCTACATGTACATATCTACCTCAATTACCTTGTACCCCTGCACATTGACTTTGTACTGGTAACCAAGTTATCATTACTCATTGTGTATTTATTCCTCTTGTTATTCTTTTTCTATTGTTTTTCTCTCTGCATTGTTGGTCAGGGCCTATAAGTAGCATTTCACTGTTAGTCTCCACCTGTTGTTTACCAAGCATGTAACAAATAACATGTGATTTGATTAGATCTTCAGTAGGAAGTGACCATTTTTGGGGGCTTCAGTCCCCACCATCATCGTTTTCCACAATGATCCCGTTTTGTCTAAAACCCTCGCACCTTCCAGGGAGTGGAGGTGAGTTCACCGGTAATAATTCAGTGTCACTCGATCCGACTGTGTCACAGCGGAACAGCTTAATGATGTGGCAGGCCTGGAAGGCTGGAGCAGAGCAAAGGCCATGGATCAACGCTGAGACGTCAGTCTGCCACCCTTTCACACACACAAACACACACTCTCTCTCTCCCTCTCTCACACACACACTCTCTCTCTCTCACACACACACACACACTTACACACACACACGCACACAACCACACAACTCTCTCTCTGCCTCTCTCTCTCTCTCACGCACGCACGCATGCACGCACACACACACACACACACACACACACACACACACACACACACACACACACACACACACACACACACACACACACACACACACAATAGGAGCCAGTCTGCCACCCTACCCTCTCACTGTCTTCTGTCCCTCAGACCTTAATAAGTACACAGTGTCTGAACACCTTGTGAATCTGGTCTTATCAAACTAAATGAGAAAGAAGGGTTATCTTGTTCTTATCAGTTGCAGGTCAATACACTGGTTTTCTACCTCTCAAGCACTCCTTCATATTGCCTTCCTCTTCCTTGTTCCCATTCAATAGATTTAGTGTTGGGTGGTTATGCTGAAGTGGTTAGTGTCTATCTTACTGTTGATAACATACACTACATTACCAAAAATACAGTACCAGTCAAAAGTTTTAAAGTTTTAAAACTATTTTCTACATTGTAGAATAATAGTGAAGACATCAAAACTATTGAAATAACACATATGGAATCATGTAGTAACCAAATAAGTTTGCCTTGATGACAGCTTTGCACACTCTTGGCATTCTCTCAGCCAGCTTCATGAGTTAGTCACCTGGAATGCATTTCAATTAACAGGTGTGCCTTGTTAAAAGTTAATTTGTGTAATTTCTTTCCTTCTTAATGGTTTGAACCAGTCAGTTGTGTTGTGACAAGGTAGGGGTGGTATACAGAAGATAGCCATATTTGGTAAAAGACCAAGTCCATATTATGGCAAGAACAGCTCAAATAAGCAAAGTGAAATGACAATCCATCATTACTTTAAGACATGAAGGCCAGTCAATACGGAACATTTCAAGAACTTTGACATTTTCTTCAAGTGCAGTCGCAGAAAGCCTCAAACGCCTTAAAGGACTGTCACAGGAAATGAAGACATAGAGTTACCTCTGCTGCAGAGGATACGTTCATTAGAGTTACCAGCCTCAGAAATTTCAGCCCAAATAAATGCTTCAAAACGGGCCATTCTACTGCCAATGTTTGCCTATAGCAATTGCATGGCTGTGTGCTTGATTTTATACACCTGTCATCAACGGGTGTGTCTGAAATAGCCCAATGCACTAATTTGAAGGGGTGTCCACATACTTTTGTGTATATATTGTGTAAGTGGATAAGATATCAGATTTTGATTTGATGACTAACGTCTGTGTTTTGTTTTGTTTTCCGCTGTCATTTGTGCTTGGGGTATTTCCCATTTTATGGTGGAGTTCATTGTGATTCCTCCTTCAGACAGATTATTACTCAAGGAAAACAGCCATGCAAAAACAGCCATTCGGAAATATTAAAGTGTGGTTGCCTTGGTGTTCTTATTGGTCCATGACATTTTTATTGTTCATGGGTCATTTTCCTTGGTTCAATAGCCTGTATCTGGCGGTCAGTGAGCAGTGAAATAGCTCTGACCTTATAGCCAGCCAGGCCTATGTTGTTGTTCTTCATAATGATGTGTGTTCTGTGGGAAAGTATTGTCAAAGATCACCAAAGCTCTGTGTATAACTCCTAGCCAGATTAGGGCTGGTCTCTGTGACATGTTGATGTCCCTCTGTCCGTCCTCAACTTTTCCACTGACTATGCAGCCGTGTGATTGGGCGTCTTTCATGTGGGTATCAGGTTACAGCTGTAATTTGTATCCCACCCTTCTCGTCTTCAGAGAGAGGCCTCCACCTCCACCGATACTAATTATGGAAGGAAACAAAATCCTCCACGTGAAGGAGGGCGAGAGAGCGAGGAAGGAGGGAGAGAGAGGAGAGAGAGAGTGTGATAAAAAGAGCAAGATGGGTAGAGTGAGAGAGGGGTGAGAAAGTGAGAGATGGAGAAAGTGTGAGGGTGAAAGACAGAAGAATCAATCAACAGAGATTTGTCAAGAGAGGGGGAGAGTTAAGGATGAAGAAGAGAGAAAGCAAGGGATAACTTGTCTTTGTGTTATAGCTGAAGAGGCAGTTTGTTCTGCTGGGTGAAATATGGGTGGAGGAGTGGAGCATTCCCACAGTCACAAAGATGGAGGAGGGTGTATCTCTCTCTCCCTCTCTCTCTCTACCTCTCTCTCTCACTCTCTCTATTCCTCTCTTCCTCCATAATTAGCTCTGAAGGACCTCTCAGAATCGAGGAAATGGAGGAAACGTCTGAAAACGAGTGAAAATAATCAAAAGGCTTTAGCGTGAGGAAGAGTAGAAAAGAACCTTTCAGACACACATTTTCTCAACAAGCAAGAGAAAGTGTTTAATCCTTTTGCTTGAATTCTCCAGCGTTGCATTATTATGGCTGTTCAGCGAGGGGAGGTAGTAGTAAGTAGGTTATGAATGGTGGCCTTGAAGAACAGTCACAGGAATGTGTTGATTGGATGTGTTGAATGTGTTGTCCATCTTCTTCTCCTTTACTTTGTTCTTCTCTCTTGTTAGAAAACCAATGAATGATTTCACACAGTTAAACCCGGTTTCCCTCTCTCTCTCTCTCTAGGGCCAGGTGGAGGTCCGTGCTGTGTTACAGGTTCCAGATCTGGACAGGGAACCAGAACAGACAGAGTTCTATGTGGTTCTAGAAGGTTCCAGACTAGCTCATGTTGCTGTAGTTAAGAGAGCGGAGGATGGAGAGTCTCTTTGCTTCACAGTTCCTGGTGAGTCCCACCATTTATAGTGTCCACTGGTCCCAGATCAGTCTAACTGTCTCACACAGAGCTACTGACTGATGTTAGAACAGAACCCTTAGGGTCACTAACTTCCAGTTATCATTAGTTCCTCTTTTGCTCTTTTAAGTTCAGGTCAACATAACAGAGATTGTAATAAATCAGTAGATAGCAGCAGTTTGCCTAACCTAATTAAGACCATCCATGTTGCTGTGTCACAAGCTTCAATAGAAATCATGTTTGGGAGCAGAAAACTGTTATTGCTGCACAGTGTCCATATTAGGAGTGTGTCAATGTCAGAAGGATTTGTGTCAGTCTCATCGGGAGTTAGCACTTATTGTCATATTTGATCCTCAGTCATCTGTTCGTCTCCTCTCCCCCACAGGTCACGACCTCCAAGAGACCGCCTCTGTCACAGTGTATCGTCACACAGAGGACGGAGCCAAGCCTTGTGGAGGCGGGGCCTCCCTGAGGTACGTCTGTGATTTGCCACAGGAAGTGGCCGAGTACCTGCTAGCCAACAGCGACTCTTTGAGTCCCCAGAGCCACCTGGAGGTTCTGAGGAGGGTCTCAGCAGCTCCAGGGGAGGTGGACATGGAGGGTGTCATGAGCGCCGGTCCAGGAAAGGAGCACTCTCTGGGGCAGACAGACCAGGAGGAGGAGGGGGTTAGAGGTGGGAGACCCAGACCTGATCCACAGATAGAGTGTCATCTCAGGGAGATGGATGAGAGGATAACCCAGGCCGTGGCTAACCTGAACTACCCTCTGGAGTGGAGCTGCAAGGCCAGCCAACCTAGAGAAGGTAACCAACCATACTACTTGGGCTTTGGGCTACACTAGCCCTATGACTAGTGTAGTGGGGTACGTGAGTTGTGGTTGGTAGGGAATCTGACCCATAAACCGCTTGTTTTGGAGCAGTTTCAGCAAGTGTACTGTACTAGCTTTCCCAGATGTACACATTTCTACTTAGCCTATAGATCTATGTCATATAGATTACAATTAGTAACAGGCAAGGAAGATATGACCCGAGACAGTTATCCATGATCAGAAAGAAAAATCATCAATGTGTTATTTTCTACAATTGAAACAACGATTGATGATAGTTACTGTGTAGGCTTACCTAGCCCGTGCCGGATGTTCCGGTTTTCAGGGGAAATGGGAAGTGAGCCTGTGCTTTTTCGTCTTCTCGTCAAGACCAGTTTTTGGGGATCTAGTTTATTTTACGCCTGCTATGTTAGGTTAACAGACACTTTAAAGGAAACCTATTCAGATGATTTACAATACTTTACAGTCATTACATTTCAGGTTTTTTTCTGGGTCAAAAAGGGGCTTAGGTGGTGGGTGGCAGGGGGCATGGCAATGGGTGCTACGAAATGGCCCCCATCTTGGCGGTGTAGAGAAATGTTTGCATTATTAAGCCAATTTCCTATCAAGGCACAAGGCGAGACCCAGATGCAGACACAGGAGGCAGATGGTTGGAGTCTTACAATGTTTAATCATCCAAAGGGGTAGTCAAGAGAATGGTCGTGGACAGTCAAAAAGGTCAAAACCAGATCACAGTCCAGGAGGTACAGAGTGACAGTCAGGCGCGTGGTCAAGGCAGGCAGAATGGTCAGGCAGGTGGGTACAGAGTCCAGAAACAGGCAAGGGCCAAAACCGGGAGGACTAGAAAAAGGAGAATAGCAAAAAGGAGTACGGGAAAAATACGCTGGTTGACTTGACTAAACATACAAGACGAACTGGCACAGAGAGACAGGAAACACAGGGATAAATACACCGGGGGGAAAAAACGACACCTGGAGGGGGTGGAGTCAATCACAGGAACAGGTGAAATAGATCAGGGCATGACATTTCCTGCAATTCTACAATTCTGAGAGAAAATGTTGGTTTTACATTTAATTCCTTTCAATTCTATGCATTTCACCATGGCTAATGCGGTGTATTTTTGCTTAAATAACAAAATCAATACTGCTATATTAATTGTTTGGAGAATGTTCAATTCTCCCTGACTGTCTAGATTTTATTTTGGTTATTGTTAGTTGTCAAAGATTATATTATAACAAAAATATGCCACTATCTTTTTCTACATACTTTATATCTGGCTTTAGTCATTTACGTTTATACAAAGTGTTATTCCATCCCAAAATGTACATAATGTATATACATACATATATATAAACTTTACCCGGCCCGCCCAAGGATCTCAATGACAGAAAAATCCCTGCATTTCAGAGAGTGACATGTACTGTATTCTGTCGGTAGCTAATGTGAAGCAATGGAATGTGTAGATATGAGGTAAACCGATGCTGGCACTAAGACCACACTCAACGAGCTGTATAAGGCCATAAGCCAACAAGAAAATACTCATCCAAAAACAGCGCTCCTAGTGGCTGTTGATTTTAATGCAGGAAAACTTAAATCTGTTTGACCTAGTTTCTACCAGCATGTCACCTGCGCAACTAGAGAGAAAACAATTCTCAATCACCTTTACTCCACACACAGAAACACATACAAAGCTCTCCCTTGCCTCCATTTGGCAAATCTAACCATAACTTTATCCTCCTGATTACTGCTTACAAGAAAAAACTCAAACAGGGCATACCAGTGACTAAGCTACAGGACTGTTTTGCTAGCAAAGACTGGAATATGTTTCGGGATTCATCCGATGGCATTGAGGAGTTTACCACATCAGTCACTGGCTTCATTAGCAAGTGCATCGACAGTGACCATACGTATATATCTCAAACAGAAGCCATGGATCTGCCCTGCCTTTCTAAAGTTTCTGAAAGCCAAGTTAATAAACAGATCACTGACCATTTCGAATCCCACCGTACCTTCTCCGCTGTGCAATACGGTTTCCGAGCTGGTCACGGGTGCACCTCAGCCACGCTCAAGGTACTAAACAATATCATGACTGCCATCGATAAAAGACAGTACTGTGCAGCCGTCTTCATCGACCTGGCCAAGGCTTTCGACTCTGTCAATCACCGTATTCTTATCGGCAGACTCAATAGCCTTGGTTTCTCAAATGACTGCCTCACCTGGTTCACCAACTACTTCGCAGACAGAGTTCAGTGTGTAAAATCGGAGGGCCTGTTGTCCAGACCTCTGGCAGTCTCTATGGGGGTACCACAGGGATCAATTCTCGGGCCGACTCTTTTCTCTGTATAGATCAACTATGTCGCTCTTGCTGCGGGTGATTCCCTGATCCACCTCTACGCAGACAACACCATTCCGTATACATCTGGCCCTTCTTTGGACACTGTTAACTAACATTCAAACTTAAACACTAGCAAAACCAAATGCATGCTTTTCAACAGTTTGCTGCCCGCACCCGCCCGCCCGACTAGCATCACTACTCTGGATAGTTCTGACCTAGAATACGTGGACAACTACAAATACCTAGGTGTCTGGCTAGACTGTAAACTCTCCTTCCAGACTCATATCAAACATCTCCAATCCAAAATCAAATCTAGAATTGGCTTTCTATTTCGCAACAAAGCCTCCTTCACTCACGCCGCCAAACTTACCCTAGTAAAACTGACTATGCTTCCGATCCTCGACTTCGGCGATGTCATCTACAAAATAGCTTCCAATACTCTACTCAGCAAATTGCATGCAGTCTATCGATCACAGTGCCATCCGTTTTGTTACCAAAGCACCTTATACCACCCACCACTGCGACCTGTATGCTCTAGTCGGCTGGCCCTAGCTACATATTTATCGCCAGACCCACTGGCTCCAGGTCATCTATAAGTCTATGCTAGGTAAAGCTCCGCCTTACCTCAGATCACTGGTCACGATAACAACACCCACCCGTAGCACGCGCTCCAGCAGGTATATCTCACTGGTCATCCCCAAAGCCAACACCTCCTTTGGCCGCCTTTCCTTCCAGTTCTCTGCTGCCAGTGACTGGAATGATTGTAAAAATTGCTGAAGCTGGAGACTTACATTTCCCTCACTAACTTTAAACATCAGCAATCCGAGCAGCTAATCGATCGCTGCAGCTGTACATAGCCCATCTGTAAATAGCCCACCCACCCAATCTACCTACCTCATCCCCATATTGTTTTTATTTACTTTGCTGCTCTTTTGCACACCAGTATCACTACTTACACACCATCATCTGCTCATCATCATCTGCTCATCTATCATTCCAGTGTTAATCTGCTAAATTGTTATTACTTTGCTACTGTGGCCTATTTATTGCCTTACCTCCTCATGCCATTTGCACACACTGTATATAGACTTTCTTTTTTTTCTATTGCATTATTGACTGTACTTTTGTTTATTCCATGTGTAACTCTGTGTTGTTGTTTATGTCGCACTGCTTTGCTTTATCTTGGCTAGGTCGCAGTTGTAAATTAGAACTTGTTCTCAACTAGCTTACCTGGTTAAATAAAGGTGAAATAAATAAAAACGAAAAAAATATATTATTTTGTGGTGCCCGAATTTTCTAGTTAGTTACATTTACTTGATTAACTTAATTAGGTAATATTAATTACAGAGAAATTATTTTATAGAATAGCATGTCATATCACTTACACTGTTATAGAAAAGACATGACAACACTGATCTAAAGGCTAGAGCTGCTGCTTTCAAGGAGCGGGACACTAACCCGGGCACTTCTAAGAAATCCTGCAAATTGTATTTGTCACATGCGCCGAATACAACAGGTGTTGTACAGTGAAATGGTTACTTACAAGCCCTTAACCAACAGTGCAGTTCATGAAATAGAGTATATTTTTTTAATAACACAATAACAATAACGAGGCTATATACAAGGGGAACCGGTACCGAGTCAATGTGCGGGGGTACAGGTTAGTCGCATCTTCCGATACTTCAACCTTGACGTCCACTGCTATGTCGATGACACCCAGATCTACCTCAGCACCAAATCTCTCCTCAACCACCTCTGACCCACATTGAAGCCTGCCTCTGCAATGAAAACATGGATGCAACAAAACGTTGTCAAGCTCAACAGTGATAAAACGGAACTCCTCCTCATAGGCAACATATCCACCCTCACTAAAGACGACACCACTGTCTCTCCCTCCCCCCAACACACACAACCTTGGTGTCATCCTGCACACCACCCTCTCCTTTGACCACCACATAAGACCGACTGTCAAATCCTCATTCTTCCACCACCGCAACATTGTCGCCCCCCTCCCCTTACCCTACCCCACCCCACCCCTTACCCTAAACCGGCTTCGTATCCAAACCCCGTACATTATACTGATACATCACACTCTTTCCCTTCTTTGAGCCCACCCCTCCCTTTGTTCATGTTTTTTTACTCTTATGTTGTTTTGTTTTCACTCCTGTTTTTTTTGTTTCATTTCTACGTTGTAAAGCGACTTTGGGTCCTTGAAAAGCACTAAATAATTCCCATGTATTATTATTATTATTATTATTACCACTATGGCTAAATTCAAACTATGCCCTCTTGGACACAAAAGTAAATATCAAGTCTATTTCAATGTATCAAGCTAGTGAAAGCATAAGAACATTAGTCTATATCATACTGAGAAGGCAAGGGTGAAGATGGGGATAGAGAAAGGTATCCACTCTCTACAGTGTGCATACAGACCAAGTTCACCCACAGCTTCTTACATAAGAGTGACGATTGTGTTTGGTAAATCGTGCCGTTGAATGCTTACCCGTCTCTTCGGAAAGGTCACGTATTGTCTGTGTGCCTGAGTGTCAGTCTACATTAGGGGACAGGAATCTCAGTTGGCTCTGTCGCTCTCCTCCCTGTCTTTCTCTCTCTCTCTCTCTCTGTCTCTCTCTGTCTCTCTCTCTGTTTCTCTCTCTCTCTCTCTCTCTCTCTCTCTCTCTCTCTCTCTCTCTCTCTCTCTCTCTCTCTCTCTCTCTCATTCCTCTCACACTCTCTCAGAGCTTCAAGCTCCTCAGTGTCCACAATTACTAAGGAATTATCATGGTCCACACATGATAGAAGGCAAGACAACGTCTCTTCCCACTCAGGACGGTGAATAGAGTCGGCATGGGCCCTCAGATCCTCAAAAAGTTCTACAGCTACACCATTGAGAGCATCTTGACTGGCTGCAACACCGCTTGGTATGGCAACTACAGAGGGTAGTGCGTACTGCTCAGTACATCACTGGGGCTAAGCTCCCTGCCATCCAAGACATCTATACCAGGTGGTGTCAGAGTAAGGCCCTAAAAATGGTCAAAGACTCCAGCCACCCAAGTCATAGAGCGTTCTACCCTTTTTGCATAAACTAATTTGACTCATCACATACGCTGCTGCTACTGTTTATTATCTGTACACATCTACCTCAATTATGTACACAACTACCTCAATGATGTACACATCTACCTCATATTTACACATCTACCTCAATTACCTCATACCCCTGCACATCGACTCTGTACTGGTACCCTGAATATATAGCCAAGTTATCGTTAATCATTTTTCTCATACTTTTTTTTCTCTCTGCATAGTTTTGATTTGATTATCTAAAAACAGAATTTGAAAAGCTTATGCAAATTTGACATACAGTACATCTGATGCCTTTTAGAATTGTTTTATAAATTAGTTACTGTACATCATTCACCCCCCAAAATTTGTTGACTGAACTTTGACCTGCACTGTACACTACATGACCAAAAGTATGTGGACAGCTGTTTGTCGAACATCTCATTCTCTCCACTAGATGTTGGAACATTGCTGCAGGGACTTGCTTCCATTAAGCCACAAGAGCATTAGTGAGGTTGGGCACCACTGATGTTGGGCGATTAGGCTTGGCTCACGGTCGGTGTTCCAAAGGTGTTCGATGGGGTTGAGGTCAGAGCTCTGTCCAGGCCAGTCAAGTTATTCCACATTGATCTCGACAAACCATTTCTGTATGGACCTCGCTTTGTGCACAGGGGCATTGTCATACCTTAACAGGAAAGGGCCTTCCCCAAACTTTTGCCACAAAGTTGGAAGCACAGAATTGTCTAGAACGTGATTGTATGCTGTACCGTTAAGATTTCCCCTCACTGGAACTAAGGGGTCTAGCCCAAACCATGAAAAACAGCCACCGACCATTATTCCTCCAACACTTTACAGTTGGCAATATGCATTGGGGTAGGTAGCGTTCTTCTGGCATCCGCCAAACCCAGATTTGTCCGTCAGACTGCCAGATGGTGAATCGTAATTCATCACTCCAGAGAACGCAATTCCACTGCTCCAGAGTCTGATGGTGTCGGGCTTTACACCACTCCAGCTGACGCTTGGTATTGCGCATGGTGATCTAAGGCTTGTGTGTGTCTACTCTGCCGTGGAAACCCATTTCATGAAGCTCCTTTTGAACAGTTCTTGTGCCTACAGTTCCTAGTCCAGTAATTGGGTCATGGTTACATGGTACATCGTCAAACATTTGTGGTACAGTAGTGGTAAGTAACCTTGGCAACGAAGAAGACAGATATGGCGAGAAAGTTCAAGTGTAGGACAGCAATTCAGAATGAAGAGATATAAAGCTATTTCCATAGCAAATCTACCCTTCTTTCTTAGTCCTACAGGAAAGAATAGAGGCTTGACTGACTATTCCCTCTCTTTTTAAAACCAAGTCATTCAGTGTGACAAAGTGACTCTCTTTTTAAAACCAAGTCATTCAGTGTGATTAAGTGACTCTCTTTTTAAAACCAAGTCATTCAGCGTGATTCAGTGTGACAAAGGGACTCTCTTTTTAAAACCAAGTCATTCAGTGTGACAAAGTGACTCTCTTTTTAAAACCAAGTCATTCAGTGTGACAAAGGGGAATAGGAAGGATGTGTGCTCTGCCCTGCAGGCAGCTTGTCCCTCCAACACACTGGCTTTATTAAAACACACTGAGCAGGTTTAGAGGGTTACCTTGAGCTTGTGTGTGTGGTGTGTGTCTGGTCTCTGCTCGCTTCTGTCAATGGCATTATCAGTGTGGGAACCCTAGCACTGTCACTGTCAATGTCTCAACTCTTCATATGAGGAAGAGTCACTGATGTTGCGTCCCAAATGACACCATATTTCCTATTTAGTACACTAGTTTTGACCAGGACCCATAGAGTTCTTGTTAAAAGGAGTGCACTATATAGTATAGTGAACAGGGTTCCATTTGGTACGCAACCTGAATAAAACGGGAGAATTTCCCAAATGCCTCATAGCTAGCGTGGTACTTTATTTTTCTCACGACCCAGCCCTAAGCTAAAAGTCAGTTAGGAATACTCCTCAATGCACAGGAGAAAGTGAAAATGCTTACGAGTTGTTATAATAACTAACACCTGTGTGAAGTACCTGACCTGCCTTGTTGGTATGCATTCTCCATATAAAGTCTAGACTTCACACAGCGTGACACGCAACATGACACCCACCTGGATTGTGTGTTAGCTAGAGTAGGTCTAAATACGGGACCATCTATGTGCTAGGTACAGTATATAGCATTGATATGTGCTAGCTTAGCTGTATACAATATACTGTGTGTGTGCAGTCATAGTGTATTCGCTTACATTCATGTCAGCGTTCACACCTGACCTGGAGCCATAATAAGTGTGTTTAGGTCTAGAGAGCAGATGTGTAGTATGTAATGTATACAGTACGTTTGGACGGTGAGGATATCGTATGAAGGATAACAGGTTTAGGGATGTATAGCAGAGATGTTAGAGGCTACAATGTTCTTGTATGGAGGGCTTGTCACCTCTGTCTGTCTTCATCTATTTTAAGGAACACAGCGTTTAGTTTAGTTTATTAGGATCTCCATTAGCAACTGCACATGCAGATGCTACTCTTCCTGGGTTCCACATAAAACGTACAATACATGACAAAGAACAGAACAGTAATAGACAAGAACAACATAAGATATTACATTAAATTCGAAATAAAAACTATAAATAAAATAAGAAGTATATATAGAAATACACCAAGCAACAACAAAAATACTCTTTACACACTATTCATATATACAGCGCATTCCGAAAGTATTCAGACCCCTTGACTTTTTCCACATTTTGTTAAGTTACAGCCTAATTCTAAAATGGACGAAGTATTTTTATTTATTTATAAAAAATACAAAACTGAAATATCACATTTACCTAAGTATTCAGACCCTTTACTCAGTACTTTGTTGAAGCACCTTTGGCAGCGATTACAGCCTCGAGTCTTCTTGGGTATGACGCTACAAGCTTGGCACACCTGTATTTGAGGAGTTTCTCTCATTCTTCAGATCTTCTCAAGCTCTTTCAGGTTGGATGGGGAGCGTCGCTGCACAGCTATTTTGAGGTCTCTCAAGAGATGTTCGATCGGGTTCAGGTCCAGGTTCTGGCTGGGCCACTCAAGGACATTCAGAGACTTGTCCAGAAGCCACTCCTTCAATGTCTTGGCTGTGTGCTTAGGGTCGTTAACCTGTTGTAAGGTGAACCTTCGCCCCAGTCTGAAGTCCTGAGCGATCTGGAGTAGGTTGTCATTGATGGCCTCTCTGTGCTCCGTTCATCTTTCCCTTGATCCTGATTAGTCTCCCAGTCCCTGCAGCTGAAAAACATCCCCACAGCATGATGTTGCCACCACCATGCTTCACCGTAGGGATGGTGCCACATTTTTTCCAGACGTGATGCTTGGCATTCAGGCCAAAGACTTCAATCTTGGTTTCATCAGATCAGCGAATCTTGTTTCTCATGGTCTGAGAGTCTTTAGGTGCCTTTTAGCAAACTCCAAGCATGTTCTGACATGTACTGTCAACTGTGGGACCTTATATAGACAGTTGTGTGCCTTTCCAAATCATGTGCAATCAATTGAATTTACCACAGATGGACTCCAACCAAGTTGTAGAAACATCTCAAGGATGATCAAACAGGATGCACCTGAGCTCAATGTCGAGTCTCATAGCGAAGGGTCTGAGTACTTATGTAAATAAGTATTTCAGTTTTTTTATGTGTAATTCATTTGCAACAATTTATAAAAACCTGTTTTCATTTTGTCATTATGGGGTATTGTGTGTAGATTGATGAGGTGGAAAAAGGGTTTAATTCATTTTAGAATAAGGCTGTAACGTAACGAAATTAGGAAAAAGTCAAGGGGTCTGAATATTTTCAGAATGCACTGTACGTATTCATATTCTTATATACAGTACAGTTAAATTAGATCTTTAGAAAGAGGAAAGGTGCTGTGATACATTGTTTTTTAAAGCTAAAATTGCTTTTCTCCCGAGTAACCACCAGAGTATTCCATAATGACATGGCTCTATATATAACTGAGCGATATATAACTGAGCGAAACATTTGCTTTCAGTTTCTTCTTAACCCTCAACCATGAAAGACTATCATGCATGTCGTTGATGTTAGTTCTGTGGGAGCAGTTGAGAAAAAGGCGTGCTGCTTTGTTTTGAGACAGCTGTAGCTTTGCCAGGTCTTTCTTTGCTGCACCTGACAATATTACCCAACAGTAATCAAGATGGGACAAAACCAGAGCCTGATCAACTAGTATGGATCTTTGTGTCAAAAACATATTTTTATAACAGACATACCATCTTCACAACAACTTTGTCAATATGACTTGACCATGACAATTGATCATCCAATGTTACTCCTATGAGTTCAGCTTCTTCAACTTGATCAGTGTTCACACCCTTTATGCACAACTCCAGTTGAGGTTTAGGTCAAAGAGAATGCTTTGAACCAAATACAATGCATTTTGATTTCACATGTATTCAAGACCAGTTTATTGTTATTTATGGCTGTAGGTGCTGATGTGTAGAGTGTGCAATCATCAGCATACATAGTCATTTAAGCTTGTTGTAAGACAAGTGGCAAATCATTTGAACAAATAGAGAACAGTAACAGCATATCTGATTTTAGAGAAGCTTCCATTGAATACTCTCTTGAGTTCGATTGGATAGATAACTCTCCAACCATTTTTTATTTATTTAACTAGGGAAGTCAGTTAAAAACAAATTCTTGGCCTCCCGGGTGGCGCAGTGGTTAAGGGCGCTGTACTGCAGCGCCAACTGTGCCATCAGAGTCCCTGGGTTCGCGCCCAGGCTCTGTCGTAACCGGCCGCGACCGGGAGGTCCGTGGGGCGACGCACAATTGGCCTAGCGTCGCCCGGGTTAGGGAGGGCTTGGTCGGTAGGGGTGTCCTTGTCTCATCGCGCACCAGCGACTCCTGTGGCGGGCTGGGCGCAGTGTACGCTAACCAAGGTGGCCAGGTGCACGGTGTTTCCTCCGGCGCATTGGTGCGGCTGGCTTCCGGGTTGGATGTGCGCTGTGTTAAAGAAGCAGCGGCTTGGTTGGTTGTGTATCGGAGGACGCATGACTTTCAACCTTCGTCTCTCCCGAGCCCGTACGGGAGTTGTAGCGATGAGACAAGATAGTAGCTACTACAACAATTGGATACTACGAAATTGGGGAGAAAAAGGGGTATATAAAAAAAAAATTATAATAATAATAATTCTTATTTACAATGAAAGCCTACCCCGGATGATGCTGGGCCAATTGTGCGCCTGAAAGCCTACCCCGGATGATGCTGGGCCAATTGTGCGCCACCCACAGCCGGTTGTGATACAGCCTGGAATCGAACCAGGGTCTGTAGTGACGTCACTAGCACTGAGATACAGTGTCTTAGACCGCTGTGCCACTTAGGAGCCCATGTGATGGCAGGTGATGTAAAGTCATAAAAAGTGAGTTTTTTCAGTAACAAATTATGATCAATAACATCAACAACACTGCACTGAAATCTAACAATACAGCTCCAACTATTATGATGTTAGTATACATTTAATTTAGCCAATCATTCAGTCATCTGAGTCAGTGCAGATGAAGTTGAGTGGCCTTCCCTATATGCATGCTGAAAGTCAGTAGTTAACTAGCATTGTATTTGTTCAAACAATTTCCTCCGTCAGTTTACCAAGAACAGGCAGCAAGCAAATTGGTCGGCTGTTAGAGCCAACAATGGGTGCTTCATTATTTTTAGGTAGTGGAATTACTTTAGCTTCCTTCCAAGCCTGTGGACACACTCCTTTAGGCTTTGGTTAAAAACATAGCAAATAGGGATGGCAATACAGTCTGCTACCATTCTCAATAGTTTCCCATCTAGGTTGTCTATACCTGGTGGCATATCATTATTGATAACAATAGTTTCCCATCTAGGTTGTCTATACCTGGTGGCATATCATTATTGATAACAATAGTTTCCCATCTAGGTTGTCTATACCTGGTGGCATATCATTATTGATAACAATAGTTTCCCATCTAGGTTGTCTATACCTGGTGGCATATCATTATTGATAACAATAGTTTCCCATCTAGGTTGTCTATACCTGGTGGCATATCATTATTGATAACAATAGTTTCCCATCTAGGTTGTCTATACCTGGTGGCATATCATTATTGATAACAATAGTTTCCCATCTAGGTTGTCTATACCTGGTGGCATATCATTATTGATAACAATAGTTTCCCATCTAGGTTGTCTATACCTGGTGGCATATCATTATTGATAACAATAGTTTCCCATCTAGGTTGTCTATACCTGGTGGCATATCATTATTGATAACAATAGTTTCCCATCTAGGTTGTCTATACCTGGTGGCATATCATTATTGATAACAATAGTTTCCCATCTAGGTTGTCTATACCTGGTGGCATATCATTATTGATAACAATAGTTTCCCATCTAGGTTGTCTATACCTGGTGGCATATCATTATTGATAACAATAGTTTCCCATCTAGGTTGTCTATACCTGGTGGCATATCATTATTGATAACAATAGTTTCCCATCTAGGTTGTCTATACCTGGTGGCATATCATTATTGATAACAATAGTTTCCCATCTAGGTTGTCTATACCTGGTGGCATATCATTATTGATGGATAACAATTGTTTTCCCACCTCTTCCACACAAACTTGACCAAATTCAAAACAGCAATCCTTCTCTTTCATTATTAGACCTTCAATACACAAATATGATGGTTGACTGTTTAAAATTGTCATTTCACTCCTGAGTTTGTCCACTTTACCAGTGAAATAGTCATTGAAATGATTGGCTATATCAAAAGGTTTTGTTATAAATGACCCATCAACTTCAATGAACGATGGAGATTAATTGGGGTTTATTATGTATATATACAGTGTTGTAACGATGTGCAAATGATTAAAGTACAAAGTACAAAAATAAACATAAATATGGGTTATATTTACAATGGTGTTTGTTCTTCGCTGGTTGCGCTTTTCTTGTGGCAACAGGTTGTTTATCAAAATCGGTTTATCAAAATCGGGTTTGTTTTTGAATTCTTTGTGGATCTGTGTAGTCTCAGGGAAATATGTGTCTCTGATATGGTCATACATTTGGCAGGAGGTTAGGAAGTGCAGCTCAGTTTCCACCTCATTTTATGGGCAGTGTGCACATAGCCTGTCTTCTCTTGAAAGCCAGGTCTGCCTACGGCGGGCTTTCTCAATAGCAAGGCTATGCTCACTGAGTATGTACATAGTCAAAGCTTTCCTTAAGTTTGGGTCAGTCACAGTGGGCAGGTATTCTGCCACTGGGTACTCTCTGTTTAGGGCCAGATAGCATTCTAGTTTGCTCTGTTTGTTAATTCTTTACAATATGTCAAGTAATTATCTTTTTGTTTTCTCATGATTTGGTTGGACCTAATTGTGTTGCTGTCCTGAGGCTCTGTGGGGTATGTTTGTGTTTGTGAACAGAGCCCCAGGACCAGCTTGCTTAGGGGACTCTTCTCCAGGTTCATCTCTCTGTAGGTGATGGCTTAGTTATGGAAGGTTTGGGAATCACTTCCTTTTAGGTGGTTGTAGAATTTAACGTCTCTTTTCTGGATTTTGATAATTAGCGGGTATCGGCCTAATTCTGCTCTGCATGCATTATTTGTTGTTTTACATTGTACACTGAGGATATTTTAGCAGAATTCTGCATGCAGTCTCAATTTGGTGTTTGTCCCATTTTGTGAATTCTTGGTTGGTGAGCGGACCCCAGACCTCACAACCATAAAGGGCAATGGGCTCTATGACTGATTAAAGTATTTTTAGACAGATCCTAATTGGTATGTCGAATTTATGTTCCTTTTGATGGCATAGAAGGCCCTTCTTGCCTTGTCTCTCAGATCGTTCACAGCTTTGTGGAAGTTACCTGTGGCGCTGATGTTTAGGCCAAGGTATGTATAGTTTTTTAGTGTGCTCTAAGGCAACAGTGTCTAGACGGAATTTGTATTTGTGGTCCTGGTGACTGGAAATTTTTTGGAACACCATTATTTTGGTCTTACTGAGATTTACTGTCAGGGTCCAGGTCTGGCAGAATCTGTGCAGAAGATCTAGGTGCTGCTGTAGGCCCTCCTTGGTTGATGACAGAAGCACCAGATCATCAGCAAACAGTAGACGTTTGACTTCAGATTCTAGTAGGGTGAGGCCAGGTGCTGCAGACTTTTCTAGTGCCCTCTCCAATTCTTTGATATATATATGCTGAAGAGGGTGGGGCTTAAGCTGCATCCCTTTATCACCCCACGGCCCTGTGGGAAGAAATGTGTGTGTTTTTTGCCTATTTTAACCACACACTTGTTGTTTGTGTACATGGATTTTATAATGTCTTATGTTTTTCCCCCAACATCACTTTCCATCAATTTGTATAGCAGACCCTCATGCCAAATCGAAGGCTTTTTTGAAATCAACAAAGCATGAGAAGACTTTGCCTTTGTTTTGGTTTGTCTGTTTATCAATTAGGGTGTGCAGGGTGAATACGTGGTCTTTCGTATGAGAATTTGGTAAAAAGCCAATTTGACATTTGCTCAGTACATTGTTTTCACTGAGTAAATGTACGTGTCTGCTGTTAATGATAATGCAAAGGATTTTTCCCAAGGTTCCAGTTGACGCATATCCCACAGTAGTTATTGGGGTCAAATATGTCTCCACTTTTGTGGATTGGGGTGGTCAGTCCTTGGTTCAAAATCTTGGGGAAGAAGCCAGAGCTAAGGATGATGTTAAAAGAGTTTTAGTATAGCCAATTGGAATTTGTTGTCTGTATATTTCATCATTTCATTGAGGATACCATCAACACCACAGGCCTTTTTGGGTTGGAGGGTTGTATTTTGTCCTCTAGTTCATTCAAGGTAATTGGAGAATCCAGTGGGTTTTGGTAGTCTTTAATAGTTGATTCTAAGATTTGTATCATGTATATGTTTTTGCTGTTTGTTCTTTGTTATAGAGCCAAAACGATTGGAGAAGTGGTTTATGCATACATCTCCATTTTGGATAGATACAGTGGCTTGCGAAAGTATTCACCCCCTTTGGCATTTTTTCTATTTTGTTGCTTAACAACCTGGAATTAAAATGTATATTTTGGGCATTTGTAGCATTTGATTTACACAACATGCCTACCACTTTGAAGATGCAAAATATTTTTTATTGTGAAACCAATAATTGTGTGCAGCAATCTTTAAGTCATACCACAGATTCTCAATTGGATTGAGGTCTGGGCTTTGACTAGGCTATTCCAAGACATGTAAATGTTTCTCCTTAAACAACTTAAGTGTTGCTTTAGCAGCATGCTTAGGGTCATTGTCCTGCTGGAAGGTGAACCTCTGTCCCAGTCTCAAATCTCTGGAAGACTGAAACAGGTTTCCCATAAGAATTTCCCTATATTTAGGGCCATCCATCATTCCTTCAATTCTGACCAGTTTCCCAGTCCCTGTTGATGAAAAACATCCCCACAGCATGATGCTGCCACCACCATGCTTCACTGTGGGGATGGTATTCTTGGGGTGATGAGAGGTGTTGGGTTTGCGCCAGACATAGCATTCTTCTTGTTGGCCAAAAAGCTCTATTTTAGTCTCATCTGACCAGAGTAACTTCCATATGTTTGGGGAGTCTCCCACATGCCTTTTGGCAAACACCAAATGTGTTTGCTTGTTTTTTTCTTTTAGCAACGGCTTTTTTCCGTCCTCTCTTCCATAAAGTCCAGCTCTGTGGAGTGTACGGCTTTGGACAGATACTCCAATCTCCGCTGTGGAGCTTTGCAGCTCCTTCAGGGTTGTCTTTGGTCTCTTTGTTGCCTCTCTGATTAATGCCCTCCTTGCCTGGTCCATGAGTTTTGGTGGGCAGCCCTCTTTTGGCAGGTTTGTTGTGGTGCAATATTCTTTACGTTTTGTAATAATGGATTTAATGGTGCTCCGTGGGATGTTCTGTACTTCTCCACAACTTTGTCCCTGACCTGTTTGGAGAGCTCCTTTGTCTTCACGGTGTCGTGTCTTTACTATCATTAACTGAAGACTGATAGTTTTTATCAAAGATTCTCTGTAATTAGTTATTACGCGATTAGACTGATTAATCATGTAACCGTAATTACTAGGAAGTCGGGGCACTAAGGAAAAATATTCAGATTACAAAGTTATCATTTCCTAAAATAACTTTTCAGATATTTTATCTGATCAATTAGTCTTCGAATTAATTAATTATTTACTTTACCTCACGTTAGTCTCATTCCAAACGTCGTAAATTGTTGGTTATCTGCACGAACCCAGTCTTCACTATGAGTCATCCATACATCAATTGTCTTAAATCATTTATTTATTACTAACTAAGTAATTCACAGAAATGCATAAACAAACAAAAAATACAAGGTAAATGTGGTTACATGAAATGATAGGAGAATGTGCCCTAGTGGGCTAAACCGGCATGGCGGCTTGTTAGACAAAAGGGGAAGTGGGGGTCGACTTGGAAGTCACTACAGAGTGATAATTATAACAATTGAAATGCTAATCCTTTACACATGAATGCTCACTCATTCGGGAACAATTGCAATCAATATATATATTTACGCTCAGTGTGTCGTCTTGATCTCTGGTGAAAAGTTTTTTTTTTTGTAGAATTGTCCGTCTCTCCCTCTCACTCTCGGTTGTGGTTAGAGGGGATTGTTCAGAGTGGATGCTATAGAATGGATGTTTCGGCGGTTGTCGTTCTTCGCGTTCAATGATACCGAATTCCTAGCTGCAGACTAGTAATTAATATCAAAGACTTGTTCTTATTCTGTCGGTATCGATAGTCTAGTAGTTTAACCACGTGATATGGTTAAAAGATTCAGCAATGGTCTACAACCTTTGTCCTCCTAATGGAGTAAAACATGGTCCGCAACCTTTAGCCATCTCGTAATTGAGGTAAGCTCAGTCTGCTGATCGAAAACCCGAGTGGGGGTTTTATTCGGAAGGGCCGAAAAGGCTGTCCCAGGTTGGCTGACCCTAACTGGGCTCAGGGGCGGTCCTCTGATTTAGTTCAAATCAAAAGGGAATTGTATTTTTCTTCATTAAACAGTCCAAAATCATATTACACAATTATACAAACAGTATCATACTCACTCATTCATCTTATACAACAATTAGATGTAAACCTCATATCTGAGGCTATTATATAAACAGCGTTATGGTAATGTGGCCACACGGACCAGTTCGTTTGGATTCTTCACCGAAGAATTGGATTCTTTTATACTTTCTCCGGAACATGAAATTTGTTCGTACCTCAAGTTCTGTGAGGTGGAAGGATTTATTTTGTTCTCGATGAAAATCTACTCTCTCTATACTGTGTGTCCATGAGGAGATTCTCAGGAATTTTCGGCGTCTCTCTGACCACAGCAATCTAGTTGAAGGAGGAAAGGGGGAGGCAGGGAGAGGGGGATGGGCTTGCTATACCCAAAGAGGCCAACGTCATGACAATGGTGTTGCTTGCTTGGTGGTGCCCCTTGCTTAGTGGTGTTGCAGACTCAGAGGCCATTCATAAAAGGTGTATATGTACCGAGATCATGTGACAGATCATGTGACACTTAGATTGCACACAGGTGGACTTTATTTAACTAATTATGTGACTTCTGAAGGTAATTGTTTGCACCAGATGGGGGTGAATACATATGCACGCACCATTTTTCTGTTTTGAATTTTGATTTTTGTTTTGAAACAAGTTATTTTTTTCATTTCACTTCACCAATTTGGACTATTTTGTGTATGTCCAATACATGGAATCCAACAAAATAGGAAGAAAGCTAAGGGGGATGAATACTTTTGCAAAGCACTGTAATTCTTCCTGTTGTTGTTTGTTTAGTGTTTTGCAATTTTCCCTTAAGTGGTTAGAGTCTATGGATTCTTCAATTACATTGAGCTGATTTCTGACATGCTGTTCCTTCTTTTTCCGTAGTGTATTTCTGTATTGTTTTAGTGATCCACCATAGTGAAGCTGTAGACTCAGGTTTTCTGGGTCTCTATGTTTTTGATTGGACAGGTTTCTCTCTTTCTTTCTGCAGAGCTCCAGTCCAGGGAGGCTCTCCTCCACCTCTCAGTGCATCTGGGTTTGCTCCATCTCTCCCGCTTTCTGATTGGCCAGCCTAAGGGTCAGAGGGCACTGACCATCTCTCTCTCTTTCTCTCTCTCTCTCTCTCTCTCTCTCTCTCTCTCTCTCTCTCTCTCTCTCTCTTTCTGCAGAGCTCCTGCCCAGGGAGGCTCTCCTCCACCTCTCAGTGCGTCTGGGTTTGCTCCATCTCTCCCGCTTTCTGATTGGCCAGCCTATGGGTCAGAGGGCACTGACCATGCCCAATGAGGAGGGGGAAACACCCCTCCAGCTGGCTCAGAGGAGAGGAGACCACTCCCTCTTTATGGCACTCGCTACGTGAGTCTCCACCTCCTTTCATCACAAAGAGTATATCAACATCATGTTTATATATTTATTTATTGACTTTATTTAACCAGGTAACTCATTGAGAACACAGTCTATTTTACAATAACGACCCAAGAGCAATCATTTGTGTGAGTGATGATTGTTATAAGACTGAAAATGGCCAACCCAATCAGATAACTAACACATACCTTCCCACTTCATTTCCATACAGTTCACCTTTCCCTCAGAGGTCTCCCCTTGTCGGGGTGTGGTGTGTATGGGCAGATAGCACCCGTGTACTGAGGTTCTGTCCTGGATCTGACTGCCTCTCCCTCACCTTCCTGGGGGGCCCTGAGAGCAGTGTTCTGGGCAACATCCTGGTCCTCAGAGAGAAACTGATGGACCACAACATCCTCAGACAGGTAAGATCAGGGCCTGTATTCAGAGAGTAGTAGTGCTGATCTAGGATACATTTAGTCTTTAAGATCATAATAAATAAGATTACATGGACAGGTGGGGCCCTGATCCTAAATCTGCACTCCTACTCTATGCTTTGTGGATCGTGACCCAGGATTCAAAGCAGTGTTCAGTTTTTAGCTCACAGTCTTTTTCTGTTCAGGTGAGTTCAGTGGATTACAGAGGAAAACATTGTGTTTAAGGAAAAACTAAAGCTGACTTAATTCTCTACTGTAGTACAATGTAATACAACTGCCTGTGTTTGATCTGGCTAATACTTTTTCTAACTAATGTTCACATAGTTTGGATAGTTCTTGTTTATACCGGTGGATCTTACTTAGGCAGTAAAACTGGTATAATTATAGGTTGTAATGTGGATGTTACACACACTGAGTCATAAACATGATCAAAGAAAACTGCTCTGTTTCATGAACTAACTGTTGAACGTGGGGGAGGCTGTTGGGGGGAAGATGTCTCATGATAATGGCTGGAACGGAGCTAAAAGAAATGGCAGCAAACACGTTTGATGTATTTGATACCATTCCACTGATTCTGCTCCAGACGTTACCACGAGCCGTCCTCCCCAATTAAGGTGCCACCAACCCCCTGTGGTTGAATGACAGACAGTAATATGGCCGTTGAACGATTAGGCTGCATAATGTTGTTGTAGCAACCTACTGATGTGTTTTATTGTAATGTTTACAACTATGAACGTTTATGGATGAACTGAGTAGCTGCTAAAATACGTAAAGTACCAGTCAAAAGTTTAGACACACCTACTCATTCCAGGGTTTTTCTTTATTTTTTACTGTTTTCTACGTAGTAGAATAATAGTGAAGACATCAAAACTATGAAATAGCACATATGGATTCATGTAGTAACCAAAAAGTGTTAAACAAATCAAAATATATTTTATATTTGAGATTCTTCAAAGTAGACACCCTTTGCCTTGATGACAGCTTTGCTCACTCACAGGTCTAAAGGAAGTGGAAATGTAATTCATTCATTGACTATGTTTTACTGTAAACAAACCTTTATAATACACATTTATATAATACATTGACTTTTAAGTTCATAGATTATGTTACCTACAGTATTAGTTTATTATTATTATTATTATTATTAAGAGCATGTTGTCACGGAGCTCCTGTATTTGTCACAGATCTCAGCACTGAGAGGTGATGTTCAGATGGAGGACAGTTACGGATTGGATGTCCATAGAAGTGATGCCAGTGACGGAGGTGAGTGTGAAACACCGAACTCAGGATTGTGACTTTAATCTGGTGATAATAGCCTGTTCCTAAATCTGTTTGTGCTTTTGCCTATTGTCATTCATTACCTGTTGTCATTGTCAAGCGACACATTGGCATGACAATTCCATAAGGAGTTTGCAAGAGAGCAGAAACAGACTGCCACCCTGGTCGTGGGGATGAGCTGTGATGTAGTGATTCCTGGAGAAGTGGGTATACTCAAATGTTGTTTAACATTTCCCAAACGGCCCGCCCAGCGAAGGTGAAAAATTCTATGAGAAACAGTGACATACACTCTCAATGACCTAAAATGATAAATCCCATATTGGTCTTTTATAGTTAGGCCAACCCAAGCTGTATCTTGCAAGTAGGCTAATAGTAGGCCAACTATTGAGACAGATAAATTAGGCTGTCATTCATCTTAGCTTGGCGGAAAACCACTTATCACAGTCATAGCAAGTACATTTTTCCTCAATAAAGTAACTATCAGCAGTCAGTGCTAGTAGGGGGAGAAAAAAGTCAAGTGCGAGTGTTAGTTCACAAAAGGCAACAACAACATTGGATGTTCTAAATCCATAACAATGCTTAAACCACACCAGGAGACCACTTTTGAGGTCTGGGATAAATCTAAGACATTTTGATTTTTGAGTGTAGTGTAGGCACCAATCACTGTTGTTTGGTTAGGTGTTTCTGTAACACATGAGATAGAGTTTGAAAAACAAATGGCTACTGGATTGATGCAAATATTCATGATATCATAGGTTTTTGGGAAAGCCTTTCCATCTACCAGAAGACGGTAGGGCTATCATTAGCATCGCTATATTTGTCCTGTTCCTTAATTGTTTGAAACCTGGACATTTAATTCATTTTATGAGGCAGGTCTTACCTTGCTTCAAAATAGCCTTTAGACAAAATCCCACCATAGAAACGTGGAACCAATTGTTTTCTAAAGACTTCCTCATATGCGTTCTCCTGTTCTAATGGTATTCTTTCAACTGTATTTCATTGTCTAGCAGCCAAAGGCATTATCCTAGTCCTATTAGCAACGCATGATGTTGCATCTTTAGATCTCCCCTCTTCCTAAATCTCTAACAGATAGTTCCATCTCTGCCCATGAAACCGCTCGCATGTATGGTGCGACATTTAGAATGGTGTTTTCCTGCAAATTGAATTTTGAAACTTTTGCGCGTAGGCCTAACACTGTGTGTACATTGCTGCACCTACAATGTGAGTAAATTATACTTCAATCAACATTTTAAGCTAAACATTCTGATATGTTCCATCAGCCTAATTAATTGATAC
>NC_092151.1:17662330-17724830 GCF_045791955.1 Oncorhynchus clarkii lewisi
AGGGGTGTAAGACTCATTGAGTTCAATAGTTTAGCTAATGGATTTATTGTGCTCCCTTCACTGCTCTGCAACCAGGGGGATTGTGCTGTCTGTTCACACCATGGTGTCCCTCATAATGACTCAGCTTCATAGAGTCCCAGTCTCTCTCCCCTCCTTAACTAGCCCAGGAATCTGCCCTGTCACTGGGACAAAGGGAAGAATGGGGTCACCACAGACGGGGACCTGAATCCAGTAAAATTCCCTCTAAACTAGGAGCAAATACCCCCCTCCCCCTTGTCTCCCTCTTTTCTCCCTGACTCCCTTCTGTCTTGCCCCCTCCTCCCCACCCCACCCCAACCCCATCCTTATGGGTTGGACAGTGTACTACGCTGTAAGAAAAAAGGGTTCCAAAAGGGTTCTTCGGCTGCCTAAATAGGAGAACCGTTTTTGGTTCCAGGTAGAACTCTTTTCGGTTCCTCTGTGTAAAGAGTTCTACATGGAACCCAAAAGTGTTCTACATAGAACCCAAAAGTGTTCTACCTGGAACCCAAAAGGGTTCTCCTACGGGTATAGTCGAAGGACTCTTTTAGGTTCTAGATAGCAATACTTTTTTTCTAAGAGTGGACATAAATAAATCTGTTTCTCTCTGCCTCCCCCTGTCTCCCCCTATCTCCCCCTGTCTCCCTCACCCGCCTGCCCATCGGTTCCTAGTAACTCTCTCCCTGAATAAGTCTTACCCCTCTCCCCATTTTCTCCGTCTGCCTCTCCCCTACCCCAGCCCGTTGGTTGGACAGACAGTGGACCTCTGTAATTGAAGTGAAAGGAGGAATGTTAACAAGCTCAAATGTCATAGGCCCTACAAAAGCTGACATTTAAGATGATCCTTCCACACGCTGGAACCTCGTGCTCCCCTCTGACAAAGCACACACAGAGAGGACACACACACCCATGCACAGAAATACTTCCATGAAAAAACATATTCACACACACTATACTTGTGAGGACCAACAATTGATTCCCATTCAAAACCTATTTTCCCCAGCCCCTAAACCTAACCCTAACCCTAACCTTGATCTTAAACCTAAACCTAACCTCAACTCCTAATCCTAAACCTAACCACTAACGGTTAACCCTAATTCCAACCCTAACCCCAATTCTAACCCTAATCCTAACCCTAAACCCAACCCCTAAGCCTAAAATATAATGGTACACACAAGTGTAGTAAACGTGTACACACACACACACACACACACAAACACACACACACACACACACACACACACACACACTCACTCACTTTACCAGTGAAAAGTATTGTTGAGGAGGAGGATGCTGAAAGTTTGAGGGGGTTGCCATGGTGATGGGAAATGCTAATTTCCTGTGCGTTGTCAGGGGAGATGCCAGTGAGAATGGAGAGTTTGCTGTAAACTCAGAAACCGGAGTCTGGTTCTGCTAGGAGCAGGCTGTAACACTGCTGCAGGTCCCTCACACTGCTGTGTGTGTGTGTGTGTGTGTGTGTGTGTGTGTGTGTGTGTGTGTGTGTGTGTGTGTGTGTGTGTGGGTGTGGGTGTTGGTGTGTGTGTGCGCATGCTTGCTTCGTGTGTGCATGCTTGCTTGCGTGAGTTTATTGCTTATGTGCATGTTTATTGTGTGTGTGTGTGTGTGTGTGTGGTGGTGATTGGGCTAACTCAACAAGAGCCCTTAGGAAAGGATACAGAGCTGTCATCACATCCCGTTCTTTCCTATCTCTCAGTTCTGTTCAGCATTTCCTGACAGCACGTACACATCCACAGGGATTCAAGGTTGTGCAATTTAGTGACATTTCCTGTCATAATTTGTTTGATTCTCTGGCCTTGGCTGACATCTCCCTCTTTGACCACCTGGACACCTGGGACTGTAGGAACACTACAGGACTGGCAAAACGTGGACTCTGACACCTGGGACTGTAGGAACACTACAGGACTGGCAAAACATAGACTCTGACACCTGGGACTGTAGGAAAACTACAGGACTGGCAAAACATAGACTCTGACACCTGGGACTGTAGGAACACTGCAGGACTGGCAAAACATAGACTCTGACACCTGGGACTGTAGGAACACTACAGGACTGGCAAAACGTGGATTCTGACACCTGGGACTGTAGGAACACTGCAGGACTGGCAAAACATAGACTCTGACACCTGGGACTGTAGGAAAACTACAGGACTGGCAAAACATAGACTCTGACACCTGGGACTGTAGGACCGTTCTTTCCTATCTCTCAGTTCTGTTCAGCATTTCCTGACAGCACGTACACATCCACAGGGATTCAAGGTTGTGCAATTTAGTGACATTTCCTGTCATAATTTGTTTGATTCTCTGGCCTTGGCTGACATCTCCCTCTTTGACCACCTGGACACCTGGGACTGTAGGAACACTACAGGACTGGCAAAACGTGGACTCTGACACCTGGGACTGTAGGAACACTACAGGACTGGCAAAACATAGACTCTGACACCTGGGACTGTAGGAAAACTACAGGACTGGCAAAACATAGACTCTGACACCTGGGACTGTAGGAACACTGCAGGACTGGCAAAACATAGACTCTGACACCTGGGACTGTAGGAACACTACAGGACTGGCAAAACGTGGATTCTGACACCTGGGACTGTAGGAACACTGCAGGACTGGCAAAACATAGACTCTGACACCTGGGACTGTAGGAACACTACAGGACTGGCAAAACATGGACTCTGGACTTGGGACTGTAGGAACACTACAGGACTGGCAAAACATAGACTCTGACACCTGGGACTGTAGGAAAACTACAGGACTGGCAAAACATAGACTCTGACACCTGGGACTGTAGGAACACTACAGGACTGGCAAAACATGGACTCTGGACTTGGGACTGTAGGAACACTACAGGACTGGCAAAACATAGACTCTGACACCTGGGACTGTAGGAACACTGCAGGACTGGCAAAACATAGACTCTGACACCTGGGACTGTAGGAAAACTACAGGACTGGCAAAACATAGACTCTGACACCTGGGACTGTAGGAAAACTACAGGACTGGCAAAACATAGACTCTGACACCTGGGACTGTAGGAAAACTACAGGACTGGCAAAACATAGACTCTGACACCTGGGACTGTAGGAAAACTACAGGACTGGCAAAACATAGACTCTGACACCTGGGACTGTAGGAAAACTACAGGACTGGCAAAACATAGACTCTGACACCTGGGACTGTAGGAAAACTACAGGACTGGCAAAACAGACTCTGACACCTGGGACTGTAGGGAAACTACAGGACTGGCAAAACATAGACTCTGACACCTGGGACTGTAGGAAAACTACAGGACTGGCAAAACGTGGATTCTGACACCTGGGACTGTAGGAAAACTACAGGACTGGCAAAACGTGGACTCTGACTCTGTTTCCCCTTTTTATTACCCCTTGCCCTCTTTTCTCAGAATACACATTCAGAAAAGGACCTCCAAGTCAGGTAAAGAGGGGGGAACAGGCAAGACATACACTATCCTATTTCTGGAGTATCTTACACTAGGTACCTTATGAGGAGTGTTAAAACACTGGAAAATAAGGGTTTTCACAAATCAGATACTGATTCGGACTGATAGTGGAAGTGAGTGTGGTTCTGGTTCCATTGATGTAAAGCCGGGACTTGTCTGTTGTTGTTGGATATTCACATTACATTCATCTGCCAGGGATTCCAGTAGCAGTTTGGTTTTTACAGTTTCCCCCATTCTGTCTGGAAGTCACCTGTATTCCGATACCCTTTTATGAAATGCCAGCTCTCTTCCTCAGTCTTTCCCCTCTTTTGTGTGTGTATGTTTGTGTGTGTGTGTGTGTGTGTGTGTGTGTGTGTGTGTGTGTGTGTGTGCGTGTGTGCGTGCATGTGCATGTTTGGCGTGTCTGTGAATGCGTGCATGTATGTGTGTCTCAGAGTACAGACTGGGTATTGGGTAAAGAGTGTGTTTGTGATGTGAGGGGGCTGTGATGTGTTCCTATGGGAGGAGTTGTAGTGGGTAAGATCGGGAGGTCCCTTAAGGACCTCAGTGTGTGTGTGTGTGTGAGTGAACTATGCTACGCTACCGCTATCGCTACTGCTACCGCTAACATTACCACAGCAGACCAGAGGGAGGGAATTATGCAAACCTAAAGCTAATTCCTACCACAGTAGAGCACAGGGAGGAAATGCCTCTAATACACAGGATTTCCCTAACATTAGCAGGGGCGCGGTTGGCAGCTAACATCAAACACTGGCTGGAGAAAACAGAACTGTCTCGTGTTTTATCTCCTTGAGCAGAGGTATGTTTATGATGTTATGTCTATGACAGCAAATATGCTCAAACATTGTGCCAAAATGTTTTTCAACCGGCGCACAATCGAAAACCCTGATCGTCACTGATACTAAGACAAAAGACAAAGTGTTAGGTGTATATCTGTATTAAACACCTGTACCTAAACTATAAGACCCATGATTGTGTAATAGTTATAATTGCCCTAGTCGTGTTGGCATCCCACAGACTAGGCTACCAAAGGGTTAAATTAGATGTCTGTAGCGGTTCTGTTCCAAGCTTTGCTTTAACATAACAACCCTCTAAAGGTCAGAAACGAGTAATACTGCATCATTCGTTCTCTCTCTTTATTTTCCTCTATTCTCTCTCTCCCTCTCTCTCTCTCTCTCTCTCTCTCTCTCTCTCTCTCTCTCTCTCTCTCTCTCGCTCGCTCTCCCGCTCTCTCTCTCTCTCTCTCTCTCTCTCTCTCTCTCTCTCACGCTCTCTCTCTCTCTCGCGCTCTCTTGCTCTCTCGCCCTCTTTCTCTATCACCCTCTGTCTCTCTCTCTCTCTCTCTCTCTATCGCCCTCCCTCTCTCTCTCTCTCCCTCTCTCTATCGCCCTCCCTCTCTCTCTCTCCCTCTCTCTATCGCCCTCCCTCTCTCTATCGCCCTCCCTCTCTCTATCGCCCTCCCTCTCTCTCTCTCTCCCTCTCTCTCTATTGCCCCCCCCCCTCTCTCTCCCTCTCTCTCTATCGCCCCCCCCCCCTCTCTCTCCCTCTCTCTACCGCCCTCTCTCTCTCTCCCTCTCTCTCTATCGCCCCCCCCTCTCTCTCCCTCTCTCTCTATCGCCCCCCCCCCTCTCTCTCTCTCTCTCTCTCCCTCTCTCTCTATCGCCCTCTCTCTCTCTCTCTCTCCCTCTCTCTCTATCGCCCCCCCCCCCCCCTCTCTCTCTCTCTCTCTTTATTTTCCTCTGTTCTCCACACTATTGTCCTTTTAACCAGTCATAGACCAGTCAAATTGTTGGCTCACTGACACAGACCTATCAGAGCCCAGCCAAGCAGCTGATATATGGGAAATAGGAAGGAATATTTTCCATCATGTACATTCTAGAAGTACCACGTCAAAAGAAAGGGATGTTTTCCATTGTCGTAACTGCATGCTATTCACCTCTGAACTGGTATTTGCCAATTAAATGTTGTTTTGATGATTGAGCGATTTACTACATCATCAGTCTGTTTGTGTTTTGATAACCTCAATCAGTATATTTTTGACCATAATGTTCTTACTTAGCACACATTTTGCTGGTAATTCTTTGGGCAGTGTTCATTTCACCCGCTGTTTGACTGATGGCTAACCCCCCCAAACTGCCTGTAGTTATTCTCAGTGCATCTCTTGTGTTTCTCCAGTAAAGTCCCAGACGACCCACCCCAGAGGAACCCAGAGACAGTTCTCTCACTCTGCTGCTGCAGACACATTAGCCTCCATCATCAAAGGCAGGAGTCAGCTCGACACAGAGGTACACCACCTTACCAGCATACTAACCTGATCATGGGGTACACCACCTTACCAGCATACTAACCTGATCATGAGGTACACCACCTTACCATCATACTAACCTGATCATGAATTACACCACCTTACCATCATACTAACCTGATCATGAGGTACGCCACCTTACCAGCATACTAACCTGATCATGGGGTACACCACCTTACCAGCATACTAACCTGATCATGGGGTACACCACCTTACCATCATACTAACCTGATCATGAGGTACACCACCTTACCAGCATACTAACCTGATCATGGGGTACACCACCTTACCAGCATACTAACCTGATCATGGGGTACACCACCTTACCATCATACTAACCTTATCTTGAATTACACCACCTTACCATCATACTAACCTGATCATGAGGTACGCCACCTTACCAGCATACTAACCTGATCATGGGGTACACCACCTAACCATCATGCTAACCTGATCATGAGGTACACCACCTTACCATCATACTAACCTGATCATGAGGTACGCCACCTTACCAGCATACTAACCTGATCATGAGGTACGCCACCTTACCAGCATACTAACCTGATCATGGGGTACACCACCTAACCATCATGCTAACCTGATCATGGGGTACACCACCTTACCAGCATACTAACCTGATCATGAGGTACACCACCTTACCATCATACTAACCTTATCATGAATTACACCACCTTACCATCATACTAACCTGATCATGAGGTACGCCACCTTACCAGAATACTAACCTGATCATGAAGTACACCACCTAACCATCATGCTAACCTGATCATGAGGTACACCACACCACCTTACCAGCATACTAACCTGATATATGATATGGTCTTTGAGTAGATACTTTTTTGATATATTACTCTGTTGTTGCTTCTCTCTCTCTCTCTCTCTCTATCTATCTCTCTCTCTCTCTCTCTCTCTCTCTCTCTCTCTCTCTCTCTCTCTCTCTCTCTCTCTCTCTCTCTCTCTCTCTCTCTCTCTCTCTCTCGCTCAGGTGGATGACCTAAGGGCTAATGTCAGTGTTGCTGGGATAACGAGGGACAGCTCTGTGACTGTCAGCAGGGTGTGGGACTCGGTGGCCTCAGAGTGCCTGCTCCAGGCCACCTCCACCCCTCTACCTCCATTGGGACTAGAGGAACAACAGTCCCCCTCCGTCTCTCACTCCCCCTCTCCCTCACCTTCCCCCGCTGACCGAGCCCTCGCCCGACTCAACAGCAACTCCCACTCTTACCTAACCAATCAGGGAGGGAGCCCGCCTCTGGAATCCCCTGACCTCAGGTATCAAACTCCGCCCATTCATCTGACCTCCTGTTACTCAAGACATTGTGTTTAATTTTTAGATCAAGAGAAGATAAAGGTGATTCAAGAGCATTGAGATATCACATCAGCATTGTTGACTGAAAGAAACCAAAAGTGCTGTATCACAGTTGTGTATTATTGTACTGCTATAATAAACAGAAGATTACATGTATTGTTTGCTCTTACCAGACCAAATATATTCAGTATGTTCTTATGGTGTGATGCTTTCTCAATATGGATGTTGTGGCGTGTTCAGGTAGTCTTGAACCCATACAGTTTTTGCTGTAGCCAATTGATCTACTTTTCCCATGCACCATATATGACACAAATGTTCATATTTCAGCTGTTGGTTTCAGCACTTAGAGTATGGATAGGAGGCGGCTGCAGTATATTGGGAGGGGCCTTAATGTGGACGTTTCCTCCTCTTTCTCTCCCTGACAGCCCCAGTCTGGTAGCTCTAGTGATGGACAGTGAGGGAGATGAGGAGGGGTTCCTGGTGAAGTCTTCCCTCTCTCCCATCTCTCCCCTGACCTCTGACCCTCGTAGCAGCGGGGACGACACCTCCCCAGACCTCACCTGCACACGCACACACTCCGCATCCTCAGACGGCGACCCCCCCCTCGCAAAGGTACCAGGCTGAAGCTTTCTCCTCAACCCTCACACACAGAGACTTACCAATGTATTAGGGCCAGGCTGAAGCCTTCTCCTCAACCCTCACACACAGAGACTTACCAATGTATTAGGGCCAGGCTGAAGCCTTCTCCTCAACCCTCACACACAGAGACTTACCAATGTATTAGGGCCAGGCTGAAGCCTCTCCTCAACCCTCACACACAGAGACTTACCAATGTATTAGGGCCAGGCTGAAGCTTTCTCCTCAACCCTCACACACAGAGACTTACCAATGTATTAGGGCCAGGCTGAAGCCTCTCCTCAACCCTCACACACAGAGACTTACCAATGTATTAGGGCCAGGCTGAAGCTTTCTCCTCAACCCTCACACACAGATACTTACCAATGTATTAGGGCCAGGCTGAAGCCTCTCCTCAACCCTCACACACAGAGACTTACCAATGTATTAGGGCCAGGCTGAAGCCTCTCCTCAACCCTCACACACAGAGACTTACCAATGTATTAGGGCCAGGCTGAAACCTCTCCTCAACCCTCACACACAGAGACTTACCAATGTATTAGGGCCAGGCTGAAGCTTTCTCCTCAACCCTCACACACAGAGACTTACCAATGTATTAGGGCCAGGCTGAAGCCTCTCCTCAACCCTCACACACAGAGACTTACCAATGTATTAGGGCCAGGCTGAAGCCTCTCCTCAACCCTCACACACAGAGACTTACCAATGTATTAGGGCCAGGCTGAAGCCTTCTCCTCAACCCTCACACACAGAGACTTACCAATGTATTAGGGCCAGGCTGAAGCCTTCTCCTCAACCCTCACACACAGAGACTTACCAATGTATTAGGGCCAGGCTGAAGCCTTCTCCTCAACCCTCACACACAGAGACTTACCAATGTATTAGGGCCAGGCTGAAGCCTTCTCCTCAACCCTCACACACAGAGACTTACCAATGTATTAGGGCCAGGCTGAAGCCTTCTCCTCAACCCTCACACACAGAGACTTACCAATGTATTAGGGCCAGGCTGAAGCCTTCTCCTCAACCCTCACACACAAGAGACTTACCAATGTATTAGGGCCAGGCTGAAGCTTTCTCCTCAACCCTCACACACAGAGAATTACCAATGTATTAGGGCCAGGCTGAAGCCTCTCCTCAACCCTCACACACAGAGACTTACCAATGTATTAGGGCCAGGCTGAAGCCTTCTCATCAACCCTCACACACAGAGACTTAGCAATGTATTAGGGCCAGGCTGAAGCTTTCTCCTCAACCCTCACACACAGAGAATTACCAATGTATTAGGGCCAGGCTGAAGCCTGCTCCTCAACCCTCACACACAGATACTTACCATTGTATTAGGGCCAGGCTGAAGCTTTCTCCTCAACCCTCACACACAGAGAATTACCAATGTATTAGGGCCAGGCTGAAGCCTGCTCCTCAACCCTCACACACAGAGACTTACCAATGTATTAGGGCCAGGCTGAAGCTTTCTCCTCAACCCTCACACACAGAGAATTACCAATGTATTAGGGCCAGGCTGAAGCCTCTCCTCAACTCTCACACACAGAGACTTACCAATGTATTAGGGCCAGGCTGAAGCTTTCTCCTCAACCCTCACACACAGAGACTTACCAATGTATTAGGGCCAGGCTGAAACCTTCTCCTCAACCCTCACACACAGAGACTTACCAATGTATTAGGGCCAGGCTGAAGCCTTCTCCTCAACCCTCACACACAGAGACTTACCAATGTATTAGGGCCAATGTATTAGGGCCAATGTATTAGGGCCATTGTATTAGGGCCATTGCATTAGGGCCAATCCATTAGGGATATTGTATTGGGGACAATGTATTAGGGACAATGTATTAGGGACATTGAATTAGAGATGTTATATTAGGGCCAATGTATTATGGCCAATGTATCAGGGAAAATGTAAAAGGGCCAATGTATCAGAGCCAATGTACAACAGATGTATTAGAGCCAATGTACTACAGATGTATCAGTGCCAATGTACAACAGATGTATTAGAGCCAATGTACAACAGATGTATTAGAGCCAATGTACTACAGATGTATCAGGGCCAATGTACAACAGATGTATCAGGGCCAATGTACAACAGATGTATAGTATTAGGGCCAATGTACAACAGATGTATAGTATTAGGGCCAATGTACTACAGATGTACCAGGGCCAATGTACAACAGATGTATAGTATTAGTGCCAATGTACAACAGATGTATAGTATTAGTGCCAATGTACAACAGATGTACAGTATTAGTGCCAATGTACAACAGATGTATAGTATTAGGGCCAATGTACAACAAATGTATAGTATTAGGGCCAATGTACAACAGATGTATTAGAGCCAATGTACAACAGATGTACAGTATTAGGGCCAATGTACAACAGATGTATAGTATTAGGGCCAATGTACAACAGATGTACAGTATTAGTGCCAATGTACAACAGATGTATTAGAGCCAATGTACAACATATGCATAGTATTAGGGCCAATGTACAACAGATGTACAGTATTAGGGCCAATGTACAACAGATGTACAGTATTAGTGCCAATGTACAACAGATGTATTAGAGCCAATGTACAACATATGCATAGTATTAGGGCCAATGTACAACAGATGTACAGTATTAGGGCCAATGTACAACAGATGTATAGTTTTAGGGCCAATGTACAACAGATGTACAGTATTAGTGCCAATGTACAACAGATGTATAGTATTAGGGCCAATGTACAACAGATGTATTAGAGCCAATGTACAACATATGCATAGTATTAGGGCCAATGTACAACAGATGTACAGTATTAGGGCCTATGTACAACAGATGTACAGTATTAGGGCCAATGTACAACAGATGTATCAGGGCCATTGTACAACAAATGTATCAGGGACATTGTATCAGGGCCATTGTACAACAGATGTATCAGGGCTTTAACGGGTATACAACAGATGTATCAGGGATTTAACGGGTATACAACAGATGTATCAGGGATTTAACGGGTATACAACAGATGTATCAGGGCTTTAACGGGTATACAACAGATGTATCAGGGATTTAACGGGTATACAACAGATGTATCAGGGATTTAACGGGTATACAACAGATGTATCAGGGCTTTAACGGGTATACAACAGATGTATCAGGGCTTTAACGGGTATACAACAGATGTATCAGGGCTTTAACGGGTATACAACAGATGTTTCAGGGCTTTAACGGGTATACAACAGATGTATCAGGGATTTAACGGGTATACAACAGATGTATCAGGGATTTAACGGGTATACAACAGATGTATCAGGGCTTTAACGGGTATACAACAGATGTATCAGGGCTTTAACATACAACAGATGTATCAGGGCTTTAACATACAACAGATGTATCAGGGCTTTAACATACAGCAGATGTATGACCTGAGTGTTGTATTATTGTATTGTTCCAGGATATGGGCAACCAGGGGATCAGACACCGCTCCTACTCCTACTCCTCCCCCAAGATCAGCCTGCTGCCCCCCCGCTTCTCCCGCAAAACCTTAGCCACGCCTGCGACCTCTGACCTCAGTCCAGGTTAGTGTCCCTGGGACCTATTATACAGTTAATAACCTCCCATTGAGAAACCATTACTGAGAACTTTATTACTTCGATTGGAATACAGTTGACAGTGTTTTCTCTGATGATTATATTGATTATATTGATAGTCCTTGTTCGTCTTTGTATTTTTGGTTCTGTCCTTCCATGGCTGTGTTTACACAGGCAGCCCAATTCTGAACTTTTGCCAAATTATGGTCAAAAGACCAGAATTGGACTGCTTGTGTAAATGTAGCTTATACAGTGCCTTGCGAAAGTATTCGGCCCCCTTGAACTTTGCGACCTTTTGTCACATTTCAGGCTTCAAACATAAAGATATAAAACTGTATTTTTGTGTGAAGAATCAACAACAAGTGGGACACAATCATGAAGTGGAACGACATTTATTGGATATTTCAAACTTTTTTAACAAATCAAAAACTGAAAAATTGGGCGTGCAAAATTATTCAGCCCCTTTACTTTCAGTGCAGCAAACTCTCTCCAGAAGTTCAGTGAGGATCTCTGAATGATCCAATGTTGACCTAAATGACTAATGATGATAAATACAATCCACCTGTGTGTAATCAAGTCTCCGTATAAATGCACCTGCACTGTGATAGTCTCAGAGGTCCGTTAAAAGCGCAGAGAGCATCATGAAGAACAAGGAACACACCAGGCAGGTCCGAGATACTGTTGTGAAGAAGTTTAAAGCCGGATTTGGATACAAAAAGATTTCCCAAGCTTTAAACATCCCAATGAGCACTGTGCAAGCGATAATATTGAAATGGAAGGAGTATCAGACCACTGCAAATCTACCAAGACCTGGCCGTCCCTCTAAACTTTCAGCTCATACAAGGAGAAGACTGATCAGAGATGCAGCCAAGAGGCCCATGATCACTCTGGATGAACTGCAGAGATCTACAGCTGAGGTGGGAGACTCTGTCCATAGGACAACAATCAGTCGTATATTGCACAAATCTGGCCTTTATGGAAGAGTGGCAAGAAGAAAGCCATTTCTTAAAGATATCCATAAAAAGTGTTGTTTAAAGTTTGCCACAAGCCACCTGGGAGACACACCAAACATGTGGAAGAAGGTGCTCTGGTCAGATGAAACCAAAATTGAACTTTTTGGCAACAATGCAAAACGTTATGTTTGGCGTAAAAGCAACACAGCTGAACACACCATCCCCACTGTCAAACATGGTGGTGGCAGCATCATGGTTTGGGCCTGCTTTTCTTCAGCAGGGACAGGGAAGATGGTTAAAATTGATGGGAAGATGGATGGAGCCAAATACAGGACCATTCTGGAAGAAAACCTGATGGAGTCTGCAAAAGACCTGAGACTGGGACGGAGATTTGTCTTCCAACAAGACAATGATCCAAAACATAAAGCAAAATCTACAATGGAATGGTTCAAAAATAAACATATCCAGGTGTTAGAATGGCCAAGTCAAAGTCCAGACCTGAATCCAATCGAGAATCTGTGGAAAGAACTGAAAACTGCTGTTCACAAATGCTCTCCATTCAACCTCACTGAGCTCGAGCTGTTTTGCAAGAAGGAATGGGAAAACAATTCAGTCTCTCGATGTGCAAAACTGATAGAGACATACCCCAAGCGACTTACAGCTGTAATCGCAGCAAAAGGTGGCGCTACAAAGTATTAACTTAAGGGGGCTGAATAATTTTGCACGCCCAATTTTTCAGTTTTTGATTTGTTAAAAAAGTTTGAAATATCCAATAAATGTCGTTCCACTTCATGATTGTGTCCCACTTGTTGTTGATTCTTCACAAAAAAATACAGTTTTATATCTTTATGTTTGAAGCCTGAAATGTGGCAAAAGGTCGCAAAGTTCAAGGGGGCCGAATACTTTCGCAAGGCACTGTATGACCTGGATTGACCTTATTTGAGCTAAGTCTCTTTTCACTTGTTTGGTTTGTCATGGGAGTTTGAGTAGTACAGTAAGCAGTAGGCCCCTCCCTACCTTCAGGCTATGCTCAAACCCTACCCCCCATCCCGAGCACTCCATTCCTCAGACCTCTGGTCTCTTGGCCCTCCCACCCCTACGGGAGGACAGCTCCCACTCAGCCCAGTCCAAGCTCTTCTCTGTCCTGGCACCCCCATGGTGGAACCAGCTTCCCCCAAAAGCTAGGACAGCGGAGTCCCTGCCCATCTTCCAAAAACATCTGAAACCCTACCTCTTCAAAGAGTATCTTAAATAATCCAATAGCAACACCCCTCGCAACTCCTCCTCGCCCCCCCCCCCCCCTGCTTTTCGTGAACGAACACTCGCTCTTGACTTTTTTCCCCCTTTCTAGCACTGACTTTGCTGATAGCTACTTTATTGAGGAAAAATGTACTTACTATGCCTGTGATATGTGGTTGTCCCACCTAGCTATCTTAAGATGAATGTCCTAACTGTAAGTGGCTCTGGATAAGAGCGTCTGCTGAATGACTAAAATGTAAAATGTGATGTGCTCTACGTACCTGAGTTAACATGCTCTCTGTGTTGTCACTAATTGAAGCAGCTTCAGTAGATAGTCAGCTACTGATTGTAACTAACATGTAACCAAAGTGACTATACCATAGTGTAGGTACATTTACTGTATAGTCACATCCAAACCCGTATGTATATACTGTATCTATCTATGTATGGCTCTGATTACATCCACGTCCTCCCTCTGTTCCTCTGAGTGGTCTAGTGAGTGCTATGTTCACTCTGCCCTGTGGATGGTCTAGTGAGTGCTATGTTCACTCTGCCCTGTAGATGGTCTAGTGAGTGCTATGTCTACTCTGCCCTGTAGATGGTCTAGTGAGTGCTATGTACACTCTGCCCTGTGGATGGTCTAGGGAGTGCTATGTCTACTCTGCCCTGTAGATGGTCTAGTGAGTGCTATGTTCACTCTGCCCTGTAGATGGTCTAGTGAGTGCTGTGTCCACTCTGCCCTGTGGATGGTCTAGTGAGTGCCATGTTCACTCTGCCCTGTAGATGGTCTAGTGAGTGCTATGTTCACTCTGCCCTGTAGATGGTCTAGTGAGTGCTATGTACACTCTGCCCTGTAGATGGTCTAGTGAGTGCTATGTCCACTCTGCCCTGTGGATGGTCTAGTGAGTGCTGTGTCCACTCTGCCCTGTGGATGGTCTAGTGAGTGCTATGTTCACTCTGCCCTGTAGATGGTCTAGTGAGTGCTATGTTCACTCTGCCCTGTAGATGGTCTAGTGAGTGCTATGTCCACTCTGCCCTGTAGATGGTCTAGTGAGTGCTGTGTCCACTCTGCCCTGTAGATGCCCCATCTCTCTGTCTAAATCTCTGTCTGTGCTCCACCCTGCTAGTAAGTTGTGGCCAATGACACAAATTTTAATTTTCACAAAGTCTGCTGCCTCAGTTTGTATGATGGCAATTAGCATATACTCCAGAATGTTATGAAGAGTGATCAGATGAATTGCAAGGTCCCTTTTTGCCATGCAAATGAACTGAATCCCAAAATAACATTTCCACTGCATTTCAGCCCGGCCACAAAAGGACCAGCTGACATCTTGACGATGATTCTCTCGTTAACACAGGTGTGAGTGTTGACAAGGCTGGAGATCACTCTGTCATGCTGATTGAGTTCGAATAACAGACTGGAAGATTCAAAAGGAGGGTGGTGCTTGGAATCATTGTTCTTCCTCTATCAACCATGGTTACCTGCAAGGAAACACGTCCCGTCATCATTTCTTGCACAAAAATGGCTTCACAGGCAAGGATATTGCTGCCAGTAAGATTGCACCCAAATCAACCATTTATCAGATCATCAAGAACTTCAAGGAGAGTGGTTCAATTGTTGTGAAGAAGGTTTCAGGGCGCCCAAAAAAGTCCAGCAAGCACCAGGACCGTCTCCTAAAGTTGATTCAGCTGCGGGATCGGGGCAGCACCAGTACAGAGCTTGCTCAGAAATGGCAGCAGGCAGGTGTGAGTGCATCTGCACACACAGTGAGGCAAAGACTTTTGGAGGATGGCCTGGTGTCAAGAAGGGCAGCAAAGAAGCCACTTTTCTCCAGGAAAAACATCAGGGACAGACTGATATTCTACAAAATGTACAGGGATTGGACTGCTGAGGACTAGGGTAAAGTCATTTTCTCTGATGAATCCCCTTTCCGATTGTTTAGGGCAGCCATGAATAAAGAATGATACCAACACATCCTCCGAGAGCAACTTCTTCCAACCATCCAGGAAAAGTTTGGTGACGAACAATGCCTTTTCCAGCATGATGGAGCACCTTGCCATAAGGCAAAAGTGATAACTAAGTGGCTCGGGGAACAAAACATCAATATTTTTGTCCATGGCCAGGAAACTCCCCAGACCTTAATCCCATTGAGAACTTGTGGTCAATCCTCAAGAGGCGGGTGAACAAACAAAAACCCACAAATTCTGACAAACTCCAAGCATTGATTATAAAATAATGGGCTGCCATCAGTCAGGATGTGGCCCAGAAGTTAATTGACAGCATGCCAGGGTGAATTGGAGAGGTCTTGAAAAAGAATGGTCAACACTGCAAATATTGACTCTTTGCATCAATTTCATGTAATTGTCAATAAAAGCCATTGACACTTACGAAATGCTTGTAATTATGCTTCAGTGTTCCATGGTAACATATGACAAAAATATCTAAAGACGCTGAAGCAGCAAACTTTGTGGACTTTATAATATTTGTGTCATTCTCAAAACCTTAGAGCCCCTAGCTTCCAAAACTCACACTGTGCTAACACCAGGCCTGGCAGGCATGTGGCTACTGTGTGTGTCCGTGCAGGTACATGTGTATGTAAGTGTGCTTGTATGTCAAAAATCTACTAAAATAGTATTTGTCACATGCTCCATAAACAACAGTGAAATGTTTACTTACGGGTCCTTTTGCAGAGAGAAACATAAAAAATGAAAAATGTGAATAGTGGTACGGTGTAGGCCGTCATTGTAAATAAGAATTTGTTCTTAACTGACTTGACTAGTAAAATAAAAAAATAAGGAATACATTCTAAGTGAATAATGAACCACAATGACGAGTAACAATAACATGGCTATATACAGGAAGTAGAAATTAACATGGCTATATACAGGAAGTAGAAATTAACATGGCTATATACAGGGAGTAGAAATTAACATGGCTAAATACAGGGAGTAGAAATTAACATGGCTATATACAGGGAGTAGAAATTAACATGGCTAAATACAGGAAGTAGAAATTAACATGGCTATCTATATACAGGGAGTAGAAAATAACATGGCTATATACAGGGAGTAGAAAGCCAGTATGAGGGTTTGCGCTCAAGCTAAAATGAAAGACGGACTGTGTGGAGAGAAAATATCAATAGAGTTCAAAAGTACTCAAAACCATGAAGGGGAATAACCCATGCAGGGAGAACAAGCAGTCGATGTGCAGGGGTACCAGGTAATTGATCTAGCAGGATAGATAATAGACAGTAGCAGCAGTCGATGTGCAGGGGTACCAGGTAATTGATCTAGCAGGATAGATAATAGACAGTAGCAGCAGTCGATGTGCAGGGGTACCAGGTAATTGATCTAGCAGGATAGATAATAGACAGTAGCAGCAGCATATGTGGTGAGTGTGAAAATATCATATATAAGTCATAAGTATCATATGTCAGTGTATATGTGAGGGTGTGGGCTTGAGTAAGTGCATTGTCTGGCTTGGCTACCCTGCCCAATCACAGTGCAACCTCAGCATTGCAGCATTCCATGATGACATCATTGAAGACACCCAGGGCTGAGGGGGGGGATCTGAAAATCTGTATCTGATCAGACTTGATTGTGTTGATTGGTTTTCATAGATAATGTTTCTCACGCTGTTTACTTTCAAACAGAAGGTTCATGTTTCAGCTGTCTTGTCCTCCACAGAACAGAGAACATTCAGTCTATCAGAGCAGCCTCTCGAAAAAAGGTATGTATCCACTGATCTAACGTGTCTGTCTAAAGTGTGTTTGACATTCTTACAGTTTTGTACAGTTTCCCCCTAATTCCCAGGCTCTCCAGCCCTCACAATGACTTCTTAGTTGGTTGCTGGGTGACCAAGGGCTCTCTCTCTGTTGTGGAGTTCCTGGTTCTCTTTATATCAAGACCGTGTTTTGTTTGTTTAACTCCAGGCTTGTCTGTTACCATGCCAAGGCTTGCAGCGTTGTTTTAACCCTGCTTCACAGGTGGTGAGGTGATGCATATATATTACAAAACCTTTAAGCCACCCTTTATCAGTACCCAAAGTGTGGTTGTAGACTAAATTGTAAGCTCATTGTGCTCAGAAAATGTTTATTTGTCAATGAACATTTTGTCCAAAGCAATTTTAAAATACAGGGCCTGTCCTCAGATGAAGTCAGGCCAATGCTCTGTAACTTTGTGACACAGTGAGTGTAAAAAGATTTACTGTATAGTATCCTTTCAATGAATAGCTCCAACACAAGAGAGACAGACTAGGAAAAGGGACCCTCTTTACTTCCTGCTCACTATGTCCTTCATTGGGATGAGATGCTTCCAGGAACCATGCCAACTGCCTTTGTCCTCTTCCTCCATTCATCTGTTGAAATGTCCTGAACACATAGTCAGTCAAAGCTCTATAGCTCCCTCTAGAGTATGTCAGTGTGTACCAGACCTGTGTGTGTGTTAGTGTATGTCAGAGCTGTGTGTGTGTGAGTGTGCTTGTGCGTGTGTGTGTGTTTATGTACTGTATGTATCAGAGCTGTGTGTGTAATGTGTGTGTGTAATGTGTCCCTAGGGAGTTAAGGTTTCGTAAGCGTGCCCAGTCTGCAGACGACGAGGGCAGCGTTGAGCTGACAGAGTCCATTCAACACCTCACCCTCTCAGAGTTCCTCAAAGAGTACGTGGGCATCGCCCCCTTCTGGGCTGGCAGCCCTGGCCCTTCCTTTCCACTGGGAAGATAGCCCAATAGCCTCTAACTCTACAGTAACTCCCCTGATCTGGATGCTGGCCCTCTAGACATTAACCCTACAGTAACTTCCCTGATCTGGATGCTGGCCCTCTAGACATTAACCCTACAGTAACTTCCCTGATCTGGATGAAGGTACTCAAGACATTAACCCTACAGTAACTTCCCTGATCTGGATGAAGGTACTCTAGACATTAACCCTACAGTAACTTCCCTGATCTGGATGAAGGTACTCTAGACATTAACCCTACAGTAACTTCCCTGATCTGGATGAAGGTACTCTAGACATGAACCCTACAGTAACTCCCTTGATCTGGAAGCCAGCCCTCTAGCCCCCTAGCTCCAGCCCCAGTGTAACCTCTTCATGCCAACCCTTTTAACTCTAGAGGTCCCCTGTGTGCATCCTGATATCTAACCTCTACATTTGTGCCCACAATGCACTCTGCCTAGCATGGCATCACCATTAACTTTCAGAGATTACACTTGTATGTTGTTGATGTAAATGAATGAACCATGTTTGATTCGTGCATGTGTGCTGCACGTGTCTCTAACTACTACTGTGTAACCCATTCTTAACTCACATTGATCTTTCATTGAACTGTGACCTCTCAGGTATACGTGGCCTATCCTCCCATTATCTGGAATCACACAGAAGATTCTATTGGACCTGGCTTATTTTTGTATTGATTCTGTATTAAACATCTATGGCTTTGTATTGCATGTGTTCAAGCTGTATACTTGATCCAGCCTGGTATGACAGTCACTCACCGATTGACCTACTAACCAAATACCATGTTTACTAGTATTATTAGTATTATTAGTATTATTATTAGTAGTACTAGTGTTATTAATATTATTAGTATTATTATTAGTAGTAGTAGTATTATCACTATTATTAGTATTATCAAAAGTATTTGTATTGCTTGTATTGGTAGCATTACTAGTATGCTTTCATAAGTTGTGTGCTGTGTTTTCTACCTTTTACTTTCCTTGTTGATGAAAAGGATGACAGTCACGTTACTACTATTAGTAAGGACTATACGTCAAATGAATTTGCTGTTGGTCAGCAAAGATCACCAGGCAGAAAGAAAAATAGATCAGCAAACAGGACTCTAGTTTATACAGTTCATACAACCCAACATATGTCACGTTTGATGAGGATTTGACATTTCTAACCCTATATGGCTATGATGCTAAACCAATTGTTTCTGAACAGAATTGAAGAGGAGGAGTGGGACAAGTACAACATCCCCTCCAAGGTGGAGTCAGAGAAATACAAAGTGATTCGTACCTTCAGCTTCCTCAAGAGCAGGATGTCCACCACTCGCAACAAGAACAAGGTGAGACACTATATACAGTTCCTTGCAAAAGTATTCATCCCCCTTGGCGTTTTTCAGCTGCAAGTCTCAGCTGTATCAGTCAAATCAATCAATGTGTTCCGCAATGCTATAAACATAGAAGATATCTCAGTGATCTGCAACTCTGTCACAGAGACTAAAAAAAGATCAGATATATTTATTGGAAATGTAGCAAGACATATCTCAAGATAAATAAAGTGTATATGTATCCATAGGCTTTCTTTGCATTCAACATAGATACCAAGTAGTTTATAATTGCAAAGATCCACATTTTAGGGGAAGGTATCAGAATTCCAATTCATTCATTCATGACACACCCAGAAAGTGCTGTAAAACTGATACCATTGACTGTCAGTTATCATGCTGCTATTATCACTTAATTATCTGATACAAAAGCCCATTATCTTGAGAATTTGCATCCTTGAAAAGTGCTATATAAATAGCATGTATTATTCTTATATTATTGTTGTTATCATCCCAACCGTTCTCCTTAGGATTCACCTCAGGGTCTGTTCTTCAAATGATGACAAAGAGCAGGAAATGTTTGGGGAAATAACATTGACCCAAAACACCATTAAAACACTGTAGGTTATTTCCTTTCAATCATCAACCCTTTGTTGGTGATCAGCATGTGGAAAACCCCCCCCCCCCTCCCCATTTCCGTCACAGTGGACTTTAAAATGTGCTGAAATAAGGCTTGGATCATTCACATGTAACTGATTCAATTGGAGTCAGTGTACGTGTGGCTATTTGTGACTACTTATAGGCTAGCCAGACCACAGTATCAGTAACCTGAATTATAGTGCTTAAGGCTAGCTGAGTGTAACCTATGGTGTTACAGAGTTACAGTCAGTATTTTCTATGCTTTGACGGGTTCTTTCTGAAATGGTTTGGATGTAGTTACAGTATATGGGTGTGTGTTAACTAGCCTATCCATGCCTCTGATGTTCACCCCTGGGAATCTACCCTGGTTCTCCAAGGGAAAGGGGAAGGAGAAGGAGAGAGAGAAGGGGAAGGAGAAGGAGAGAGAGAAGGAAGGGACAGATAAGGACAAACAGCAGAATGGACATCGTTTCTCCACGGGTTCCTGTGCTGGTCCCACCGTCTGTCTGGTCTGTGACAAACCTGCTACTGGCAAGGACCTTCTGCACTGCTCCTGTAAGTAATCAGCAGTCACCGTTTACTCATTAGTCATGTATCAGTCAAATCAATCAATGTGTTCCGCAATGCTAGAAACATAGAAGATATCTCAGTGATCTGCAACTCTGTCACAGAGACTAAAAAAAGATCAGATATATTTATTGGAAATGTAGCAAGACATATCTCAAGATAAATAAAGTGTATATGTATCCATAGGCTTTCTTTGCATTCAACATAGATACCAAGTAGTTTATAATTGCAAAGATCCACATTTTAGGGGAAGGTATCAGAATTCCCATTCATTCATGTAGTTATTATATTTCCATCCTGGTGGTTGATATCTCTATATATGTAAATATCTCTCTCTCCCTCAGGTTGTACAGTCATGGTCCATAAGGGTTGTAAGGACTCTGCTCCCCCGTGTCTAAAGGTGAGTTCCAGCCTGTGTGTGTATGTGTGTGTGTGTGAACCTCTGCCCCACAACCACACACATAAACATTGGGGTGTGTTAATGGTAAACTAGTCCAGTGACACATCTTCTACTCATCTCTCTTTGTTGAACGAAGAGATCTAGTTGGAATGTTTAATTCTCTGGTGTCCTACTAGACTCCTTTTTGTAAATCTTTGTATTAAAACTACAGAAACTTCAGGATAAGTATGCAGTTACTATGGTGAAGAACCGAACAGCATCCCTCCCGCAGAGTGAGTTTTACATCACACAGTCCAAAGGTCATTGATGTCATGGCTTGATGTTGTCATCCTGTGAAGCACTCAGAGGAAGGAATCCTGAAACAACAACATTCCTCTCTCTCTTCTCCTTTCCTTTCCTCTCTTCTCCTCTCCTTTCCTCTCTTCTCCTCTCCTCTCCTCTCCTCTCCTCTCCTCTCCTCTCCTCTCCTCTCCTCCCTCGTCCAGACTTCACAGTGCGAGACAGTCCCTCTCCATGTCCGATCTCCACCTCAGCCTCTCTACCTATGATGAGCCAGAGGGACAAGAGGGAAACAGCCTCCCTCCCCAACCCCCTCTCCAGGAGCGTCCCTTCTGCCACAGACAGGTCAGCTCAGCATCTCTCTCTCTCTCCAAAAAATTCAAAAGGCTTTATACACATACATACATTGCCAAAGCAAACATATAGACACATATCAAATCATTGATGACGCAGATAGATAATAATAGAAAAAATAATAATACTCAATTAGTAATAACAATTAACAGGACCATGTTATTATTCTGGTTTGTCATTATACTGGCTGTCCCTACGGGTGTTTCAGCTACATATTTTGCAGCTACATATTTGCAGCTACATATTTTGCAGCTTTTCTCCCAATGTTTTCTATGGTTCTCTCTCTCTCTCTCTCTTTCTCTCTCTCTCTCTCTCTCTCTCTCTCTCTCTCTCTCTCTCTCTCTGTCCACCCCTCTCTCCTCCCCCCCTCTCTCTCTCTCTCTCTGTCCATCCCTCTCTCTCTCTCTGTCCATCCCTCTCTCTCTCTCTCTGTCCATCCCTCTCTCTCTCTCTGTCCATCCCTCTCTCTCTCTCTCTGTCCATCCCTCTCTCTCTCTCTCTCTCTCTCTCTCTCTCTCTCTCTCTCACTCTCTCTGTAACTCTCTCTTTCCCTCACTCAATGTATGTCTCTCTAAATTCAATTCAATTCAAAAGAGATTTATTGGCATGGGAAACATGTTTACATTGCCAAAGAAAGTGAAATATTTTTAACAGTAAATATTGCATTCAAAAAGGTTTCAAAAAGATAAAGACACTTCAAGTTTTAGCAATGTGCAAATAGTTGTAGTATGAATAGTAGGGATCAATATTGTTGTAATTTACAGTGTTGTTTGTGCTGTTGTGATTGCACACTGCAGTATTTCGCCTAACAGATATGGGAGTTTATCGATGTTTGATTTCTGGGTCTGTGTGATCTGTGGGAAATATGTATCCAGGGCCTAAAAGGAACACCCGCCACCTGCCACATGCGGGTAGATTTTGGCATTAGCGTGTAAGATGTCTATTTCACCAGCCACGTTGGCGGGTGGTCAGGGCTCCACAGTGTGAGCATTTCACTCACAATTTTGTGAATAAAAATAGTTAAGTATGATCACATTCATAGTAAAATAAAAACTGCAGTAGCTGTTTTCAAAGTATTTCTGCCGTTTTGTTTCGTAGCCGGTAAATTAAAGAGTCAAAGAACTATGAATCCTATATAGCCTATTTCACCTCGCACTGCAACACTGCCTGGCTGGGGGCTGTGCGTACCTGAGGAGCTGTTAAAGATTAATTTTTAGTAACGCCGTGCACAGGCATAACAGTTGGTCTAATTTACTTGAAAGGAAAGTGAGACTTTGTTCTTGTGTTTCTTGGCTATTTACATTGTTTTGTTCACAAGCTAGGTTGTTTTTCTTCTAGGCAGACTCAATCTCACAGGCACAAACATGACTCTAGTCATGCTACCACGGTAACCTCCTGCCCTTAAAGGGGGAGGTGAACATGTTTGTCTCATCTGTGATACACTACATTACCAAAAGTATGTTGACACATTCAAAATCATTCCAAAATCATGGGCATTAATATGGAGTTGGTCCCCCCATTTCTGCTATAACAGCCTCCAGTCTTCTGGGAAGGCTTTCCACTAGATGTTGGAACATTGCTGCAGGGACTAGTGAGCATTAGTGTGTTCGGGCACAGATGTTGGGCGATTAGGCCTGGCTCTCCGTCGGCGTTCCAATTCATCCCAAAGGTGTTCGATGAGGTTGAGGTCAGGGCTCTGTGCAGGCCAGTCAAGCACTTCCACACGGGGGCATTGTCATGCTGAAACAGGAAAGGGCCTTCCCCAAACTGTTGCCACAAAGGTAGGTAGCGTTGTCCTGGAATCCGCCAATCCCAGATTTGTCTGTCGGACTGCCAGATGATGAAGCGTGATTCATCACTCCAGAGAATGCGCTTCCACTACTCCAGAGTCCAACGACAGTGAGCTTCACACCACTCCAGCCAACGCTTGGCATTGGGCATGGTGATCTTAGACTTGTGTGCGGCTGCTTTGCCATGGAAACCCATTTCATGAAGCTCCCAAGGAACAGTTATTGTGCTGACGTTGCTTCCAGAGGCAGTTTGGAACTCGGTAGTGAGTGTTGAAACCAAGGACAGACAATTTTTACGCGCTTCAGCACTCGGCCGTCCAGTTCTGTGAGCTTGTGTGGCCTACCACTTCTCGGCTGAGCCGTTGTTGCTCCTTGACGTTTCCACTTCACAATAACAGCACTTACAGTTGACCGGGGCAGCTCTAGCAGGGAAGAAATTTGGCACACTGACTTGTTAGAGAGGTGGCATCCTATGCCACACTGAAAGTCAATGAGCTCTTCAGTAAGGCCATTCTACTGCCAATATTACCTATGGAGATTGCATGGTTGTGTGCTCGATTTTATACAGCTGTCAGAAACATGTGTGGCTGAAATAGCTGAATCCACTAATTTGAAGGGGTGTCCATATCCCCCTTAACATTTTTCCTATTTTGTTGCCTTACACCCTGGAATTAAAATTATTTTTTAGGGGTTTTGTATCATTTGATTTACCCAACATGCCTACGACTTTTAAGATACTTTTTTTGTGAGACAAACAAAAAATAAGACAAAAAACAGAACTTGAGCGTGCATAACTATTCACACCCCCAAAAAGCCAATACTTTGTAGAGCCACCTTTTGCAGCAATTACAGCTGCAAGTCTCTTGGTGTATGTCTCTATAAGCATGGCACATCTAGCCACTGGGATATTTGCCCATTCCTCAAGGCAAAACTGCTCCAGCTCCCTCAAGTTGGATGTGTTCCGCTGGTGTACAGCAATCTTTAAGTCATACCACAGACCACTCGAGTGTTGCTTTAGCAGTATGCTTAGGGTCATTGTCCTGCTGGAAGGTGAACCTCCGTCCCAGTCTCAAATCTCTGGAAGACTGAAACAGGTTTCCCTCAAGAATTTCCCTGTATTTAGGGTCATCCATCATTCCTTCAATTCTGACCAGTTTCCCAGTCCCTGCCGATGAAAAACATCCCCACAGCATAATGCTGCCACCATCATGCTTCACTGTGGGGATGATGTTCTTGGGGTGATGGGAGGTGTTGGGTTTGCGCCAGACATAGCATTTTCCTTGATGGCCAAAAAGCTCAATTTTAGTCTCATCTGACCAGAGTACCCTTTCTTCCATATGTTTGGGGAGTCTCCCACATTACTTTTGGTGAACACCAAACGTGTTTGCTTATTTTTTTCTTTCAGCAATGGCTTTTTTTCTGGCCACTCTTCCGTAAACCCAGCTATGTGGAGTGTACAGCTAAAGTAGTCTTATGGACAGATACTCCAATCTCCGCTGTGGAGCTTTGCAGCTCCTTCAGGGTTATCTTTGGTCTCTTTGTTGCCTCTCTGATTAATGCCACCCTTGCCTGGTCCGTGAGTTTTGGTGGGCGGCCCTCTCTTGTCAGGTTTGTTGTGGTGCCATATTCTTTCCGTTTTTTTTAAATAATGGATTTAATGGTGCTCCGTGGGATGTTCAAAGTTTCTGATATTTTTTTATAACCCAACCCTGATCTGTACTTCACAACTTTGTCCCTGATCTGTTTAGAGAGCTCTTTGGTCTTCATGGTGCCGCTTACTTGGTGGTGCCTCTTGTTTAGCGGTGTTGCAGACTCTAGGTCCTTTCAGGACAGGTGTATATATACTGAGATCATGTGACACTTAGATTGCACACAGGTGGACTTTATTTAATTAATTATGTGACTTCTGGAGGTAATTGGTTGCACCAGATCTTGTTTAGTGGCTTTATAACAAAGGGTGTGAATACCCTTTTCCGTTTGAATTTTTTAGAATTTTTTGAAATAAGTTATTTTTTTCACTTGACCAGTTTGAACTATATTGTGTACGTCAATTACATGAAATCCAATTAAAAATCCATTCAATTGACAGGTTTTAATGCAACAGAATAGGAAAAACGCCAAGGAGGATGAATACTTCTGCAAGGCACTGTATAGTGTATTTTGGTTAAAAGACTAAACAATATACCACATTAGTTACTTTTTACTAGTAACACATTTATTGTTCTAGATACATCACAAAGCATGTTCATCTGTTTTTTAAATATTTTGGCTGGGAAAGTATCTGAGTGGCTGGTAGATTTTTGATCTACCGGCCACAATGGCAGGTGGACCAAAACGTAAATTTTATGCCCTGATGTATCTCTAATGTGGTTATACATTTGACAGGAGCTTAGGAAGTACAGCTCAGTTTCCACCTCATTTTGTGGGCAGTGGGCACATACAGTGCTGCTGGAAAGTATTCAGACCCCTTGACTTTTTTCACATTTTGTTACGTTACAGCCTTATTCTAAAATATATATATGTTTAAAATCCTCAGCAATCTCATTCAGTACCCCACAATAACAAAGTGAAAACAGGTTTTATTTTTTTTTGCAAATGTATTTTAAAAAACAACAGAAATACCTTATTCAAACCCTTTGCTATGAAACTTTAAATTGAGCTTAGGCGCATTCTGTTTCCATAGATCATCTTTGAGATGTTTCTACAACTTTATTGGAGTTCACCTGTGGTAAATTCATTTGATTGGACATTGAGCCACTCCACTATAAAAGGCACATGACAGTCCAATTGGAGTTTGCCAAAAGACACCTAAAGACTCTCTGACCATGAGAAACAAGATTCTCTGGTCTGATGAAACCGAGATTGAAATCTTTGGCCTGAATGCCAAGTATCACTTCTGGAGGAAACCGGGCACCATCCCTACAATGAAGCGCAGCATCATGCTGCGGGGATGTTTTTCAGCGGCAGGGACTGGGAGACTAGTCAGGATTGAGGGAAAAATGAACAGAGCAAAGTACAGAGCGATCCTTGATGAAAACCTGCTTTAGAGCACTCAGGACCTCAGACTGGGGTGAAGGTTCACCTTCCAACAGGACAACAACCCTAAGCACACAGCCAAGACAACGCAGGAGTGGATTCGGGACAAGTCTGAATGTCCTTGAGTGGCCCAGCCAGAGCCCGGACTTGAACCCGATCGAACATCTCTAGAGAGACTTGAAAATAACATTCACCATCCAACCTGACAGAGCTTGAGAGGATCTGCAGAGAGAAATGGGAGAAACTCCCCAAATACAGGTGTGCCAAGCTTGTAGCGTCATACCCAAGAAGACTTGAGGCTTTAATCGCTGCCAAAGGTGCTTCAACAAAGTACTGAGTAAAGGCTCAGAATACTTTAAAAAAATACATTTCTCTCAGCCTATTGCAGACAGTCTGAGCACTGATGGAGGGATTGTGCGTTCCTGGTGTAACTCGAGCAGTTGTTGTTGCCATCCTGTACCTGTCCTGCAGGTGTGATGTTCGGATCTACCGATCCTGTTCAGGTGTTGTTACACGTGGTCTGCCACTGCGAGGACGATCAGCTGTCCGTCCTGTCTCCCTGTAGCGCTGTCTTAGGCATCTCACAGTACGGATATTGCAATTTATTGCCCTGGCCACATCTGCAGTCCTCATGTCACCTTGCAGCATGCCTAAGGCATGTTCACGCAGATGAGCAGGGACCCTGGGCATCCTTCTTTTGTTGATTTTCAGAGTCAGTAGAAATGCCTCTTTAGTGTCCTAAGTTTTCATAACTGTGACCTTAATTGCCTACCGTCTGTAAGCTGTTAGTGTCTTAACGGCGGTTCCACAGGTGCATGTTCATTAAATGTTTATGGTTCATTGAACAAGCATGGGAAACAGTGTTTGAACCCTTTACAATGAAGATCTGTGAAGTTATTTAGAGTTTTACGAATTATCTTTGAAAGACAGGGTCCTGAAAAAGGGACATTTCTTTTTTTGCTGAGTTCATATGTTGAAGAGGGTGGGTTTCAAGCTGCATCTCTGAGTAAAGAAATGTGAGTGTTTATTGCCAATATTAACTTCACTCTTGTTTTTTGTGTACATTGATTTTATAATGTCATATGTTTTTTCCCCTACACCGCTTTCCATCACTTTGTATAGCAGACCATCATGCAAAATTGAATCAAATTGAGTCAAAAGCTTTTTTGAAATTAACAAAGCATGAGAAGACTTTGCTTTTGTTTTGCTTTGTTTTGTTTGTTTGTCAATAAGGGTGTGCAGGGTGTATACGTGGTCTGTCCTACGGTATTTTGGAAAGAAGACAATTTGATATTTGCTCATGACATTGTTTTCACTTAGGACATTTTGGAGTCTGCTGTTGATGATGTTATAATTTTATTCAGGATACTATCAACACCACAGGCCTTTTTGTGTTGGAGGATTTGCATTTTGACCTGTAGTTCATTCAATGTAATTGGAGAATCCAGTGGGATCTGGTAATAATTAATAGCTGATTCTAAGATTTGTAGTTGATCTTGTATATGTTTTTTTCTGTTTGTTCTTTGTTATTGAGCCAAAAAGATTAGAGAAGTGGTTTATCCATACGTCTCTTTTTAGAATAGGTAGCGCTTCGTGTTGTTGTTGGTTTAGTGTGTTCCAATTTTCCCAAAAGTGGTTAGATTCTATGGATTCTTCAATTAAGCAGACTTCTGACATGCTGTTCCTTCTTTTTTCTTATTGTATTTCTGTATTGTTTTAGTGTTTCACCATAGTGAAGGCATAGTTTCAGGTTTTCTGTGTTTTTGGTTGGATGTGCTTATCAGTTTCTTTCATGGGGTTTTGCCTTCTTCATCAAACCATTTGTCAATGTTGTTCATTTTCTTAGGTTGTCTGCTTGACATTTTTAGATTTGATAGCGAAGCTGAAAGGTCAAATAATATACAGTTTAGGCTTTCTACTGCCAAGTTTACAACTTCACTATTGCAGTGAAATGTTTTGCCCAGGAAGTTGTCTAAAAGGGATTTAATAAGTTGCTGCCTAATTGTTTTTTGGTACGTTTCTACACTTCTTTCCTCCAATCTACAGCGTTTCTTAATAGTATGCAGTTTGTTCAGCTTTGAGGCCTCATGATTATTTCTTTGTTCAAGTAGGCTATGATTTTTCTGTGATCTGATAGGGGTGTTAGTGGGATGACTGTGAACGCTCTGAGAGACTCGGGTTGAGGTCTGTGATAAAGAAATCTATAGTACAAACTGCCAGGGGATGAGCTGGAGGTGTACCTACTATAGGAGTCCCCCTGAAGCCTACCTACCATTGACTATGTAGAGACAAGAGTTGTGCCCCATTTTTGTTGGTTGTTTTGTCATAGTTGTGTCTAGGGGGGCATATTTGGGAGGGAATGCTGTCATCTCCAGGTTGGTGTTTGTCCCCGTGTGCTGAGAATGTCAGGTTCTCAGACTAGTACGTGTGCCTAGACATGATTGACCTCTCCCTCTAGGATGGAGAAGCCATCTTCATTAAAGTGTGGGGATTCTATTGGGGGGGGGGGATCTAGGTAGCACACATGAGGACATTTTTCTCTGTTGAGATAATTTCCTTATTAATTTATAGCCAGATGTAAAATGTTCCTGTTTTGACTAATTTAATAGAGTGGGGTATGTCTGCTCTATACCAAATTAGCATACCCCCTGAGCATACCCCCTGGGTTCCTTCTCTTTCGTCCAAAAGCAGATGACCTCAGACCTTGTCTATTCCAGCACAAGATAGTGAAAGCTTTGTGTTCCATAATGTCCAGTGTTGTTATTTGTGTGGTTTAGGTTTGAGCAGAGCATGCTGAGCGTGTGATACATGCCTCTTTGGTCACAGGCAGGGTGCCCGTTGCTCTCTCTCTCTCTGTCTCCTACTCTCCCTAACTATCTATCTCTCACTCTCAGTATATTACAGTAAGATTGTGATTATGATTTTTTGGGATGATACTTACTGTATGTTATTGACACATTGTCACTGTCCCGGCAGGCTTAGTGAGAGTCCAGAGGCGGAGTCTGACAGCAGGTGGTGTCCTGGCCAATCAGAGGAGCTTCTGCAGACCACCGAGTCGTCCACGTCCACTGACTCCTCCGTCGGAGAAGGTACTGCAGGGATGGGAACCGAGAAGGGACAACACAGACCGTCAATGCTGTCCATTTTGTGTCAAACCATTTTCCATTGGAAATGCAGAGGAATGATGATGAACAGGTGTTAGAAATTCATGTCTTCTTACAATTTGTCCTTCCACTCCCCAAGTAGACTGTGTGGACGCTAGTCTCCATGGTGACCTGGATGCTGATGCTCTAGACTACGAGGCTGAGTCTTGGAGTCTGACAGTGGAACACACGTTCTGTAAGAAGCAGGACAAACGGGTGGTCAAGAGACAGGATGTTATCTATGGTGAGAAAACACTGCGTTCATATGTAATGAAACCAGCTGTTTTGTAATACAGTTAGTGAGTTATAAATGAGTAATGAGTGCTGAAATGTTAAGGGGCATAGCACAGGAAAGTTTATGGTTTGTTGTTATGGCATGTCCAATGGATCGGTTGGTCTACAGAAACCTTTGTCATCTTTGAAAGGTGGATAATTGGACTGTGTGTATGTGCGTATGTGCCAGCATGTTTGAGGGGATCAGTTTGAGAAAGGCAAGGTATTGCTAATATTGATCACATAATGAGCAGTTAGTTGGGATGCAAGATGATTTGAAGATCAGTGATTATGTGCTGGCAGACTACAATCTAGTCGATCTCAAACATGCACTGTGTGCACAGGAGGTTGGTGGCATATTTATTGTGGAGGACGGGCTCGTGGGGGTGGCTGGAGTGGAATGAATGGAATGGTATCAAATACATCAAACACATGTTTTCCTTGTGTTTGATGCCATTTCATTCGCTCCGTTCCAGCCATTATTATGAGCCTTCCTCCCCTCAGCAGCCTCCACTGACTGTGTGTGTCCTCTCAGAGTTGATGCAGACAGAGATGCACCACCTCCAGACACTGAGGATCATGGCTGAGGTGTTTCGGCGAGGGATGAGGGAGGAGGTTCAGTTGGATGCGGGTGCCGTGGACCGTGTCTTTCCTTGTCTGGATGAACTCCTCCTCCTCCACCACAACCTCTTCAACGCCATGAGGGAACGCCGCCACAGCTCCGCCACGCCACATGGGGACAGGAACTACGTCATAGTACGCATCGGCGACATCCTGTTGCAACAGGTGCGCTGTTAAAATAAAGTCCTTTGTAACACAAAAACTAGTGGCAGCTTTTTCCATGCAGTCATATGGAATCTGTGCAGACAGAATGACCTCATGACCCCTAGAAATACACGCCGAGTCTGAATTACAATGAATCAGTACCTCCACAAAACCTGGGTAAATTCAGATATTGCTGTTCTTTTTTGTTTGAAACATTACCAATGTCCATTCACTCTCTCTCCTGCAATTCAGTAATTCAACCACAAGAAACATGACTGTGGTGTTAATGTTCTATTTGACTGATTGAGTACGTTGGATCTAGATTGACTGAATAACTTCCCATTTCTGGTGCAGTTTTCTGAAGACAGTGCAGAGAGGATGAAACAGGTGTATGGAGAGTTCTGCAGTCATCACACTGAGGCAGTCACCTTCTTCAAAGAGTTACAGCAGCACAACAAACGATTTCAGACCTTCATCAAGGTACGTTTGGCTTGTCTGCTTAGAAGACTACTCAAGTCGCAAGATTGAGAAGTTGTATTGAGGAGTTATCTGTCTCTACAAGTTATGTCTCGATATAGGATACCTTGAGAAGTGGTTATATTGTATATTCCACTTGTGACTAATGATTGATTTTGTGTTTCTATAGCAACAAAGTAATAACTATTTGGTCCGGAGGAGAGAGATCCCAGAATGCATCTTGTTGGTGACCCAGAGGATCACTAAGTACCCTGTTCTGCTGGAGAGGATTCTGCAGTACACTCAGGGTCAGTCTGCCTCGCTTTGCATTGCTGCCCTCTGCTGTCAGGATCAGATAACATGAACAGGCTGGTTTTATGTTGGACAGGTGGTTTTATCATACAGCTCAGCTATCAGTGTGAATATATAGCAGTTAGAGTAACAGTTACAGTCAGAGATTACATGAAGACTTTGACAAAAGGTCAACAATGTGCTGTATTTGAAATATAACTTCCATACTGATATGATGGTAACTGGATGTAAGTATTGCGCTTACAACTTCAATGTGCCTAAATATTTTCTCCCTCTCTCTCTCTCTCTCTCTCTCTCTCTCTCTCTCTCTCTCTCTCTCTCTCTTCTTTCTCTTCCTCCCTCCTCTCCCCCTTCCTCTCTCTCTCTATCTCTCCCCCTCCCTCCCCTCCCCCTCTCTCAGTGGACAGTGAGGAGCACATGGACCTTTCCAGAGCTCTGGTTCTGATCAAGGAAGTGATCGCGGCAGTTGACCTGATGGTCAGTGAGTTTGAGCAGGGTCAGCGGTTACAGGATGTTCTGAACAGGATGGAAAATCGGAGCTTTGCCAAGCTGAAGAACGGGCACACCTTCAGAAAGCAGGATGTTCTGGGGCCAGGCCAGACCCTCAAACACCAAGGCCTGTTACTGTGGAAGACCGCCACTGGACGACTCAAAGGTCTCACACACTGGTCAATCAATCAACCCAAACAATCAATCAGTCAATCAATCAATCCATTTCACACTAATGATAATATTGATAATGGATTGCATTGTTTACAACTGTCTTGTGTCATATCTCTGCAGATGTCATGGCTCTCCTTCTGACAGACACACTGATCTTCCTCCAGGAGAAAGACCAGAAGTTCATATTCGCTGCTGTGGTATGTCTATGAAAGGATCTTGTGACATTTGCTGTTAAAGATGCAGTCCGGGATCTTAAGCACTTACAAATTCATTACATATTGCAGGACGTAACATGGCTGTAGGTAGCCTAGCATGTCAGCGTGTTGAGCCAGAAACCGAAGAGTCACTGGTTTCGAATCACCTTGCCGATTAGGTGAAAGATCTGTTAATGTGCCCTTGAGCAAGGCACTTAACCCTAGTTGCTCTGGATAAGAGTATCTGCTAAATGAAAAGAAGGAGGACGTAGGACACAAGTTTCAGTTTTGTCTCGTGAGCACTACTTTCAAAACTACTGGCTGAAATTATACAAAGCCTCTGGAGCATCACTTTAATGGAATAATACAAAATAAACTCTACACTTCAATTCAGTTCCTTTAGACTAAGTCTGATAGCTTTGGGCTACTGCTCTCTGCTCTTCTTTATCTTATGTGGGGGATTAGGACTCAAAAAGACATGTCATCCTGGATGGGGTAATACACAATCTCTTATTTTATGTGGTGGATTAGGACTCAAAAAGACATGTCATCCTGGATGGGGTAATACACAATCTCTTATCTTATGTGGGGGATTAGGACTCAAAAAGACATGTCATCCTGGATGGAGTAATACACAATCTCTTATCTTATGTGGGGGATTAGGACTCAAAAAGACATGTCATCCTGGATGGAGTAATACACAATCTCTTATCTTATGTGGGGGATTAGGACTCAAAAAGACATGTCATCCTGGATGGAGTAATACACAATCTCTTATCTTATGTGGGGGATTAGGACTCAAAAAGACATGTCATCCTGGATGGAGTAATACACAATCTCTTATCTTATGTGGGGGATTAGGACTCAAAAAGACATGTCATCCTGGATGGAGTAATACACAATCTCTTATTTTATGTGGGGGATTAGGACTCAAAAAGACATGTCATCCTGGATGGAGTAATACACAATCTCTTATCTTATGTGGGGGATTAGGACTCAAAAAGACATGTCATCCTGGATGGGGTAATACACAATCTCTTATTTTATGTGGTGGATTAGGACTCAAAAAGACATGTCATCCTGGATGGGGTAATACACAATCTCTTATTTTATGTGGGGGATTAGGACTCAAAAAGACATGTCATCCTGGATGGAGTAATACACAATCTCTTATCTTATGTGGGGGATTAGGACTCAAAAAGACATGTCATCCTGGATGGAGTAATACACAATCTCTTATTTTATGTGGGGGATTAGGACTCAAAAAGACATGTCATCCTGGATGGAGTAATACACAATCTCTTATCTTATGTGGGGGATTAGGACTCAAAAAGACATGTCATCCTGGATGGGGTAATACACAATCTCTTATTTTATGTGGTGGATTAGGACTCAAAAAGACATGTCATCCTGGATGGGGTAATACACAATCTCTTATTTTATGTGGGGGATTAGGACTCAAAAAGACATGTCATTCTGGATGGAGTAATACACAATCTCTTATCTTATGTGGGGGATTAGGACTCAAAAAGACATGTCATCCTGGATGGAGTAATACACAATCTCTTATCTTATGTGGGGGATTAGGACTCAAAAAGACATGTCATTCTGGATGGAGTAATACACAATCTCTTATCTTATGTGGGGGATTAGGACTCAAAAAGACATGTCATCCTGGATGGAGTAATACACAATCTCTTATTTTATGTGGGGGATTAGGACTCAAAAAGACATGTCATTCTGGATGGGGTAATACACAATCTCTTATCTTATGTGGGGGATTAGGACTCAAAAAGACATGTCATCCTGGATGGAGTAATACACAATCTCTTATTTTATGTGGGGGATTAGGACTCAAAAAGACATGTCATCCTGGATGGGGTAATACACAATCTCTTATTTTATGTGGGGGATTAGGACTCAAAAAGACATGTCATCCTGGATGGGGTAATACACAATCTCTTATTTTATGTGGGGGATGAGGACTCAAAAAGACATGTCATTCTGGATGGAGTAATACACAATCTCTTATTTTATGTGGGAGATTAGGACTCAAAAAGACATGTCATCCCCTACATCTGTGAATGTTGGCCCTCTGTTTTCATGAACTTTACTAATACGCTGTCATCCTCCCATTCTGTCTGTCTGTGCTCCTCAGGACCAAAAGCCCCCAGTGATCTCTCTCCAGAAGCTGATCGTCAGAGAGGTAGCCAATGAGGAGAGAGGGATGTTTCTGATCAGTGCGTCGGCCGCAGGGCCAGAGATGTACGAGGTCCACACTTCCTCGAAAGACGAACGCAACACCTGGATGAGACTAATCAGAGAGGCAGTAGAGAGGTCAGTCAGGGGAGGGAGGGGTGTGGGAGTGTGTGGGTGGGGGGTCTCTCTCTTTCTCTCTCGCTCTCTCTCTTTCTCTCTCTCTCTCTCTCTCGATGTGTGTGTGTGCCTAAAACTGTCTGTCCAGCTGTCCAGAGGAAGAGGAGGAGAACACTAATGAGTCAGAAGAGGAGAGAAGAACAGCTGAGGCCAGAGTCCAGAAGATACACAAACTACAGGGTATTTATATCCATAACCTATATATAGCTTGTCTGTCATATTCCCTGTACTTCTATATCTGTTGGTGACTGGCATTACCGCTGCTACTGCGATTTCTGAGTGTTGATTATGATTTATTGTATCAGAGCCTGAGGTATTTTGTGTTGATTGGGATTTATTGAATGTATGTGGTGTTATTCTGTCAGAGCCTGAGATATTGTGTGTTGATTGTGTATTAAAATGTTTATTGTGTATTACTACTGTGAAGTATTTCTGTTTTGTTGTTGTGTCAGAGAACCTGTACAGTCAGGACCATCAGATCTCATTCAGTCTGTAGGAGAAGCCACAGATATATTAATTATAGTTTATTCATTTTATTGAACCTTTATTTAAGCAGAGAGTCATACTAAGACCACGGTCCCTTTTGCAGATGGGCCCTGCATGAACACATCAGTAAACAGCAATTACACTATACATGTCTATATATACATGTCAATTACAGAACACATGAAAAAGCAGACACACAACACGAAAAGCAGAACACAATCAAATGAAACAAACACATTACTCCACCAACTTCAAGGACTTTTGGAGATCATTCCACATGAGAGGCAAACAAAACTAAAATCAGATGAACCTAACTCAGTGGAGATTGAATTGATCTCCAGGGAAAGACATTAATGTGTTATCTACCAAAGAATCTGTCCAGTTCGGACAATCAGATCTGTTCTAGTCTGTTTATTCATGATTATTGACTTTGTTAATGATAGTGTATTAATGTGTTATCTACCAGAGACCCTATCCAGTCAGGATTATCAGATATGCTCCAGTCTGGAGGAGAAGCTACAGATCTATGCTGACCTGTCTGTCCTGAGGGGCGAGGCCCCCCAGGAACCACACCCTGAGCCACACCTACTGGTCCAGCCAAACCCAGAGGAGGTGCCCCAGGCTGCAGTACTGCTTACTGCCGCGCTCAGAGAGGGTGAGACGATATACCTCACTATTAAACTCACTGACCATCGTTAGCTTCTTGAACATGTTGTCCATTTCCTGTTGTAGAGTGTCCAATGTCTTACTCTGTCTGTCTGTGGGTATCCCCCCCCCCTCTCTCTCCAGCTGAGAACCTGAGGACCACTCTGTCCTCGCTGACCTTTTCCCCCTTCAGCCCCTGCAGCCCTCCCAGGGACCCCCTGTCACACCCTGTGTCCCCAGCCTGCCCTCCTACCCCCCTGGACACCCCCTCAGATGCGGAAGCCTCTCTTGGGGACCCTAATACCAGGGATGGGGAGTCAGCCTCCCAAGTCCTTGTACTGCAGTCCCTGACTAATAATATCAACCTTAAGGTAGGTCTCCTATGCAGTGTTGTCTTAGCTATATACCATAGATATTGTAGCGAATTCAGGGCTAACCCGACAGGGCTTCAACCCTGGTCTCTGTGACTGTCAGTCCAACACCGTAGCCATCACACCAAGAGGTTCAAATGCCAATGGGCTTTGCAGTTGAAGCCATAGGCTTGTTGTAGTCTTGAGCTGCTGAAGTGTGCACTACGTTCAGTGTTCATTTTGGCCTTGACTTCTCACCTTCCTCCTTCGCTTCTCATGGTGGCTCAACAATCCCAACAGTTGTTTGAATAATTTAACACCATCTATTAGAATTACATTTCAGCCTTGATGTGATAAATTATTAATATCTTAATAATACAGGAGAAAGTCAATTTAGCTTTCAAAGGTACCGTCTCATTAAAAATAGATGTAGAGAATTATATCCCAATTTCCTCGGACACGTTTGTGCTATCGTTAGCATCTTTATGTGTGCCCTGGCTGTGAGGTAAAGAACTGTGATAAGAAAAATAAGTATTGACTGGAAGCTGTGAGGTAACGTAGTGTACAGAGTGGGTCTACATACACTATCGGACCACAAGGTGGTGCTATATGTACACTATCACATAGACTCCTCAGACAAATGGACTCTACTTAGAAAATGTGCCTTGTGATGAGAGGAGACTCTACTGCAGTCTCACCATTACATGGAACCATGACTGCAGTGTAATGCTGGAGGAAGCCAATAGCGTCTTATGCAGGTTCGGCCATCTAGGAGAGTGCAACATATTACCGATGCAGGATTGTAATTTCAACACCCTGTTGCATGAGAATTTGTAGTGTAAGGTTTAAAAAAGCTTCTGAAGTTTGTATGTTCCACTTTTAAATGTCATACCTTATTTTCTCTTACGGAAAATATATCAACTCCATTAGTTATAATCCACATAATAATTGACATTTCCTGTCGCTGTAGGATTATTTTCCTGCAAGCTGGCTCAAATTAAGATTCTACATCTGTAGGAGAGTGAAACTCTCCATTCTCACTCACTAACACAGGAGTACTAGAACCAATCCATTTATTTGTATACCGTATTTGATCGAGGGTTCTTATAGAGGGAATGTTATTTGTGGAAGGATGAAGTCATGAGAAGATCCTCATAAAGTGAGATGAAAGCCTGACTATTAGCTACTGTTTATCACGTGTTAACTGTGGTTGTCTTCCTCAATAACAGGTGTCCCACAGTGTCCAAAGCTTGACCCAGTTACTCTATAGTCTACAGGTGAGCTTATCCCTATGGGAGGTGAATCACACACGCACACGCACACACAAGCACACCCTGTGTATCTCATCTCAGCCACTAATTTCCATTCGACACACAGACCCAGTGTCTTCTCAGCAGGAACAAATATATCCTGTTTTAGTGCCACATTCAGGTTGCAGTCTTAGTATGTATGTGTGTGTGTGTGTGTTGTCACGAACCGGCTCAAAGCCCGTAACAAAGGGAGACAACGTGGAGATAAGGAGTAACAAAATATATATTTATTAACTAAAGCAACTAAGGAAAATATACAATGGTGTGTGTAATCAGTAGTGTAAGTGAGTGTTTTGCATGCATGAATGTGATAATGCAGGGTGTTGAAAGATGCCAAAGCAAACAAACAAAAGGCCACTAAGAACCACAACACAATCTACAAAGGTGTCTGCATGGAGAGAGTCTCCTCCATGAATGTGGAAGAGGTCTATTTATCCTGGGAGACACCTGGCCCAGGTGTTTCCCATGAAGCTGACGACCCTCTCAACTCCGCCCACCGACATCCTAATAAGGAAACAAGAATACGGCAGACAGAGTGGGAGGGTCGTCCTTCACAGTGTATAGTGAGGGAAAAAAGTATTTGATCCCCTGCTGATTTTGTACGTTTGCCCACTGACAAAGAAATGATTAGTCTATAATTTTAATGGTAGGTTTATTTGAACAGTGAGAGACAGAATAACAACAACAAAATCCAGAAAAACGCATGTCAAAAATTGTATAAATTGATTTGCATTTTAATGAGGGAAATAAGTATTTGACCCCTCTGCAAAACATAATTTAGTACTTGGTGGCAAAACCCTTGTTGGCAATCACAGAGGTCAGACGTTTCTTGTAGTTGGCCACCAGGTTTGCACACATCTCAGGAGGGATTTTGTCCCAATCCTCTTTGCAGATCTTCTCCAATTCATTAAGGTTTTGAGGCTGACCTTTGACAACTCGAACCTTCAGCTCCCTCCACAGATTTTCTATGGGATTATGGTCTGGAGACTGGCTAGGCCACTCCAGGACCTTAATGCGCTTCTTTTTGAGCCACTCCTTTGTTGCCTTGGCCGTGTGTTTTGGGTCATTGTCATGCTGGAATACTCATCCACGACCCATTTTCAATGCCCTGGCTGAGGGAAGGAGGTTCTCACCCAAGATTTGACGGTACATGGCCCCGTCTATCGTCCCTTTGATGCGGTGAAGTTGTCCTGTGCCCTTAGCAGAAAAACACCCCCAAAGTATAATGTTTCCACCTCCATGTTTGACGGTGGGGATGGTGTTCTTGGGGTCATAGGCAACATTCCTCCTCCTCCAAACACGGCAAGTTGAGTTGATGCCAAAAAGCTAAATTTTGGTCTCATCTGACCACAACACTTTCACCCAGTTGTCCTCTGAATCATTCAGATGTTCATTGGCAAACTTCAGACGGGCATGTATATGTGCTTTCTTGAGCAAGGGGACCTTGCGGGCGCTGCAGGATTTCAGTCCTTCACGGCGCAGTGTGTTACCAATTGTTTTCTTGGTGACTATGGTCCCAGCTGCCTTGAGATCATTGACAAGATCCGTGTAGTTCTGGGCTGATTCCTCACCGTTCTCATGATCATTGCAACTCCACGAGGTGAGATCTTGCATGGAGCCCCAGGCCGAGGGAGATTGTCAGTTATTTTGTGTTTCTTCCATTTGCGAATAATCGTACCAACTGTTGTCACCTTCTCACCAAGCTGCTTGGCGACGGTCTTGTAGCCCATTCCAGCCTTGTGTAGGTCTACAATCTTGTACTTGACATCCTTGGAGAGCTCTTTGGTCTTGGCCATGGTGGAGAGTTTGGAATCTGATTGATTGATTGCTTCTGTGGACAGGTGTCTTTTACACAGGTAACAAACTGATATTAGGAGCACTCCCTTTAAGAGTGTGCTCCTAATCTCAGCTTGTTACCTGTATAAAAGACACCTGGGAGCCAGAAATCTTTCTGATTGAGAGGGGGTCAAATTATTATTTCCCTCCATTAAAATGCAAATCAATTTATAACATTTTTGACACGCGTTTTTCTGGATTTTTTTGTTGTTATTCTGTCTCTCACTGTTCAAATAAATCCACCATTAAAATTATAGACTGATCATTTCTTTGTCAGTGGGCAAACGTACAAAATCAGCAGGGGATCAAATACTTTTTTCCCTCACTGTATGTGCCCGCACGTGCGTCTATACATGTGTGTATGTATTTGCCTGGCTGCACCACAGCTTCTGTAAACAGAGATCCAACAATCAGCTGGATTGTCTGAAGCTTGAAACGCCAGACAGCCAGGCAGTAAGCTGCTGGAGAGAGGAACCCAATTATCCTATTCTTAGTGGGAGAGAGACCAGAGGAGAGAGAGACTTTTCTCCTGCTCTGCACAGGGAGCATTTGATGTGTTGATGTAGATGGAGTCTATTCTGTTTGGTGTGTGCACAGTATGTGTTTGTGTTAGTAATGTGAAGCGTGTGTGTTTGCGGGTGTGTGTGTGTGTAGCCTACTGTACATAGTGACATTTCTTGTATATTGGTATGTGTTTGTATGCGGTCTATACATGTGTTCTAGGCCTGCTTGGCCTAACAATATGTAGCTCAGCCTTAAAGTACCAGTGAGTATTTGGTTTGCCGTTGACTGTCACAATGTCGACTGACCCATTTTTGGTATTCAAATCACCTGCTTCTATTGCCCCCATTAACCTTGGCTTGGAGCCACACATGGCCATCGACGGTTGGCCCAGTGTGGACCCATTTGAATGGCTGCGTTGATCCCAGTCAGTCAGCAGCTAGCCAGCCAGCCAATTGGCCAGCTAGTCAGCCAGTCAATCAGTCAATGAGTCAATCAGTCAGCCATCCAACCAGCTAGTCAGTCAGTCAGCCATCCACCCGGCAAACCAGACAATAAGAGCCAGCCATCCAGCCGACCAACCAGTCAGACAGCCAGCCAGCCAAATAGTCAGATAGTCAGCCAGCCAGCTAGTCAATGAGTTAGTCAGTCAGTCAGTCAGTCAGTCAGTCAATGAGCCAGCCAGCCAGTCAGTCAGTCAGTCAGTCAATGAGCCAGTCAGCCATTCAGCCAGCCAGTCAGTCAGCCAGCCAGTCAGTCAGTCAGTCAGTCAGTCAATGAGCCAGTCAGCCATTCAGCCAGCCAGTCAGTCAGCCATTCAGCCATTCAGCCAGCCAGTCAGCCATTCAGTCACGTTATCGTCACATATTTGTTTCCTCTCTGCAGGCGGCGGTAACCATCCAAGACAGTTTCTACGAGGTTCAGAAGTTCCTCCTCCATGAGCGTGACCGCCACTCCCCCCGCTCTCCGAGACCACACACCCCATGTCTCCGTGGCAACGCTCTGCAGGAGCAGGAGAAGCAGCGTAACCTGGAGAAGCGCCGTGAGGAGGTGGCGGCAGCGGTACGGCTGCAGGGCAGGCTGCACCAGGTAGGATAAGTTAGATTAATCAATGAATTGATTAATGAATTTAGGGCGACCTTATCGATTCCAAAATAAGGGAATCACATTATCGAAAAAGGCAAATTTAAGTGATATTTTATGTGTAGCGTTTTTCTCCCCACAGTAAATAAGTAAGCATACACTACCGTGTCCTTGTTTTTGAAATAAAAGCAAAAAAATGTGTCCGTTAAATCAGAAATACAGTGTAGACATTGTTAATGTTGCAAATGACTATTGTAGTTGGAAACGGCTATTTGCATAGGTGTACAGAGGCCCATTATCAGCAACCATCACTCCTGTGTTCCAATGGCACATTGTGTTAGCTAATCCAAGTTTATAATTTTAAAAGGCTAGTTAGAAAACCCTTTTGTAATTATGTTAGCACAGCTGAAAACTGTTGTTCTGATTAAAGAAGCAATAAAACTGCTTTCTTTAGACTAGTTGAGTATCTGGAGCATCAGCATTTGTGGGTTCGATTGCAGGCTCAAAATGGACAGAAACAAAGATCTTTCTTCTGAAACTCACAAGTCTATTCTTGTTCTGAGAAATTAAGGCTATTCCATGCGAGAAATTGAAGAAACTGAAGATCTCGTACAACGATGTGTACTACTCCCTTCACAGAACAGCGCAAACTGGTTCTAACCACAATAGAAAGAGAAGTGGGAGGCCCCAGTGCACAACTGAGCAAGAGGACAAGTACATTAGAGTGTCTAGTTGGAGAAACAGACGCCTCACAAGTCCTCAACTGGCAGCTTCATAGTACCCGCAAAACACCCGTCTTAACATTAACAGTGAAGAGGTGACTCTGGGATGCTGTCCTTCTAGGCATAATTTTTTTTGCTTTTCTTTCAAAAACAAGGACATTTCTAAGTGACCCAAAACTTTTGAACGGTAGTGTATATCTACTATGCACACTCACCTCTTATTGTACTTTGCCAGGATTTATTAGTTTAAAAATATATATTTTTATTAAACGATTTATCGCGGCCCAAGCAACCATCAACTAATGGATTCTGTTGAACCTTTCCCTACCTCCAGGAGAGACAGCGGTGGGAGAGGGAGTGCCAGGCGCGCCACAGCCAACAGGGGGAGCTGGAGAGCAGGCTGGAGGAGAGGGAGAGACAGTGCCACCTGGAGGCTGAGAGGCTGAAACAAGAGCGGGAAGAGCTGGAGGAGCAGCTGGAGGAGTACCAGCAGAGCCTGGAGAGGCTGAGAGAGAGTCAGAGGAGTGTGGAGAAGGAGAGGGAGAGGCTGGAGACCCAGCAGAACCTGCTGCAGAGCTGGAGACACAGCCGACAGAGGAGCCTGCCTGTCATGGTCATACCCCTGGACCGCTGTCATCAGGTGTGTGTGAGGGGGGTGAGTGGGTTCTCACAGAAGGCCTCCTAGCCTGTAGCTAATACTCACTGCATGAGTGTGAATGAGAGATGCTGAGAGTAAATATACTATAAGGGTTGGCATTTATTGTAATGAATCTTGCCCTGGAGGCAGGTCTGCAGAGTGGTCACAAGCTGGCACAGTCACAAAGTCATAAAATCTGATTATAAACTACAGGAGGTTGGTGGCACATTAATTGGGGAGGACGGGCTTATGGTAATGACTGGAATCAGTTGAATGGTATCAAATATATCAAACATAATGCCTAACCCTAACCTTAAAGTAGAACATTTTAGCAACATGAAATCTTATTAAAATCTGTTCACATACACCCACAGGAAGAACATGACACTTAAAAAATAAAACATCTGATATGGTCATTTTCACGTTTTCATATATTCTCAGAATGCTTGTGAATTACGTATACTAAGGCATTTGTGAACATTCTACAGCAATAGAGTGGTGGGAAAGAGACCGAGAGTTTAGACAATTAATAGACACTGCAGTAAATTATACCTAATAAAAAAATCTGTCTTGTCCAAGACCTGAGTCTACACAGGACGGTGAGCTATAGCCAATCAGAGCTACAGTAGGCCTTTATACAAACAAGCTATTTGCCACACGGGCCTGCCATCATTCACTTTGAACGGGACTGTGTGTTTACAGGTAGTAGCAACAGTGCGACTTTAGATCATTAGAACGCATTTGCCAAAAGCCCCAAAATACACCTGAATGGATTTGTGCAATTATGTAAATACCACTGGAGTCCTCTTACATTTGGGAACTTTACAGTTCTATTGATCAAACAACCATGAAGAGGTAGACTTTCTCTCCCTCAGTTATGCACATCAACAACTACAAGATCAACAACTAATGTTAGCCAGAGCAAGATGAGCTAAAATCTAACGAAGGAACATTAGATAAACCCTCTCAAACCTTTTCAGCTAGTTGGCTGTCAAAATTACACTGATAAACAGTGGGGAATTGTAGCCTACTTCTCCTTTTTGAGCTTGCCTGCCAATGTATGCATGTCCCAACCAAGCACCCAATCTAACTGGCTAAAGTTAGCTAGCTTGCTACTTCCAGACACAAATGAGAGAACACCTCAATCTGACCATTTTACTCGCCGTAGCAGAGCTGGTAAGGCTGTTTTCATGTTATGTTCATGTAAATGTTATACATTTACTGACACCGGCATATTCAGCGGGTGTTGCTCGCTCGTAAATTCATCAGTTACTTTGTGCTCTGGCACACTCAGACTAGAGTGCTCTGAAATCTGAGTAGATAGCCAGAGTGAATTTTCAAAGGCAAGAGATATGCTAACTGGATAACAGTCATTCAAGTTCTTTCTAGCTAACCAAATGACACCTGCATCTCTAGATGTGTATAGCCACCGAAAAACGATATGAGTCACTTACATACTCCTCCGATGGCATGACATCCTCCTAGCAGCTAGCTAGCTGGCTAACGTTAGGCTCCATGTTTTTAGCTTGCTACATAAATAGATATGCTAGCCTATTAGCCGTGTTATGACTGACTTGTGATCATTGCCCTTGCTAGTTTGATTGTATTGTCATTCCCAGCCTTAGTTACATTCGTCTGTTTTTGCCCAAAATATTGAGTTGTTGAAACTGAAACAGTGCATCCCGAATGGAGGCAGCAAACAATGTACCAGGCCAGCTGTGAATTACAACCTGATAGCAATATTTTTTGGACTACCAAGAAATGTATTGGTGAATTATATTGACCATTAATTTAACTGCATCCATCTATTCTGCCAACAGTGCCTTAGTGTACATCATGTAATGTTGAGTCAAATAGAACCTATTTTTAAAACCTCTTATAAAGTTTTTAGTTTTTATATTGAACCTTTATTTAACTAGGCAAGTGAGTTAAGAACAAATTCTTATTTACAATGACGGCCTACACAATGATGGCCAAACCCGGACGACGCTGGGCCAATTGGGCGCCACCCTTTGGGACTCCCAATCACGGCCGGTTGTGATACAGCCTGGATTCCCAAACTGGGAAATTTATATTTTTTACTGATATCATAATTGTCTGTTTGTTTCATATCTGCAAATTAGTTAAAACACTGTCAGTTCCACTTTAAAAAACGAATTTGTGTTCATACATTTTTACGATATAGCCAATTTTGACTTTGCAGCTGGCCCATCTAGCAGAAATCGCTCAGTTCTGCCTCCAGGGCAAGATTCATGACAACAAATGTCAACCTGCTGCTGTATGTGTGAGTGTGAACCAAGGTCATGTTTCTCCCTGGGTTAGAAGTTCATTATTGAGAAGTGCCTCTCTCTCCCAGGACAAAGTGTAGCCAGCAGCCAAAGCTACGGTGGCCCACTCTGTCACACAGAGCAGCTCCATCCGGGCCCTTGATATACGACCTGCGGTAATGAGAGCAATTTCAGCGTCATCTGTCTCAACACTCAGCAGCTCTGCTCGCTAATAAACAACTTCATGATTGATGATAATTAAACCGCAGAGAATAAAAGCTCCAGCGACAAAATAATTAAAAGCATGCGAACGCCGCAAACCAATCAATCCTCTCCAAAATACTTTAATTATTCATATCGACACTTTGTTTGAAAAGCGAGTGGAGCGGGCCTGCAGTGAAATATGCCCCCAAGCTGAGAGGAGAGGCATAGAGAGAGAGAGAGGGAGAGAGAGAGAGAGACAGAGAGAGGTGGGGAGAGGAGAGGCAGGGAGAGAGGACAAGGGGAGATAGGAGAGGGAGAGAGAGGTGGGAGAGGAGAGAAAAGGCAAGGAGAAAGACGGAGAGAGAGCGTGAGAGGAGAGAGAGAGAGAGAGTGAGAGCGAGAGGAGAGCCAGAGAGAGAGAGAGAGAGAGAGAGAGGGAGAGGGAGAGGGAGAGGGACAGAGAGAGAGGGACAGAGAGAGAGGGACAGAGAGAGAGGGACAGAGAGAGAGGGAGAGAGAGAGGGGGAGAGAGATAGTATAAATAGAACAGTGTTCCTATACTCTGCCTGCCTCTCTACAGGACCTTATGGGGAGGGTGTATGTTAAAACCAACGACCTCATGAACCTCATTTGCCCCCTGGCCTAGGCCTCCGTGGGGTTGAGCTTGTGTTGTGAGGTTCAGCAGGTGGGATGATTCAACGTGCATAGAGTGGAATGGGTGGGGGGTCTCATATTGTAAGTAGTTTTAGGTTGTAGTTATTATAGGAATTATAGGACTATTTCCCTCTATATCATTTGTATTTCATTAACCTTTGACTATTGGATGTTCTTATAGGCACATTAGTATTGCCAGTGTAACAGTATAGCTTCCGTCCCTTTCTCTCCCCTACCTGGGCTCGAACCAGGAACACAGCGACAACAGCCACCCTCGAAGCAGCGTTACCCATGCAGAGCAAGGGGAACAACTACTCCAAGTCTCAGAGCGAGTGATGTTTGAAACGCTATTAGCGCGCATCCCGCTAACTAGCTAGCCATTTCACATCGGTTACACTAGCCTAGTCTCAGGAGTTGATAGGCTTGAAGTCATAAACAGCTCTATGCTTGAGCTGCTGGCAAAACGCACTAAAGTGCTGTTTGAATGAATGCTTACGAGCCTGCTGCTGCCTACCATCGCTCAGTCAGAATGCTCTATCAAATCCTAGACTTAGTCACAACATAATAACACACAAAAAATACGAGCCTTAGGTCATTAATATGGTCGAATCCGGAAACTATAATCTCGAAAACAAGACATTTATTCTTTCAGTGAAATACGGAACCGTTCCGTATTTTATCTAAGGGGTGGCATCCATTAGTCTAAATATTCCTGTTACATTGCACAACCTTCAATGTCATGTCATAATTATGTAAAATTCTGGTGGCCCAAACTGTTGCATATACACTGACTCTGCGTGTAATGAACACAAGAGAAGTGACACAATTTCATCTGGTTAATATTGCCTGCTAACCTGGATTTCTTTAAATATGCAGGTTTAAATATGCAGGTTTAAAAATATATACTTCTGTGTATTGATTTTAAGAAAGGCATTGATGTTCATGTTTAGGTATACATTGGAGCAACGATACGCACCGTATCAATTGTATGCAATGCAGGACACGCTAGATAAACTAGTAATATCATCAACCATGTGTAATTAACTAGCGATTAGGATTGATTGATTGATTGTTTTTTATAAGATATGTTTAATGCTAGCTAGCAACTTACCTTGGCTTACTGCATTCGCGTAACAGGCAGTCTCCTCGTGGAGTGCAATGAGAGGCAGGTGGTTAGAGCGTTGGACTAGTTAACTGTAAGGTTGCAAGATTGAATCCCCCGAGCCGACAAGGTGAAAATCTGTCGTTCTACCCCTGAACGAGGCAGTTAACCCACCGTTCCAAGGCCGTCATTAAAAATAAGAATGTGTTCTTAACTGACTTGCCTAGTTAAATAAATATTAAATAAAGGTGTAAAAAAATAAAAATAAAAATTGGCAAAATCGGTGTCCAAAAATACCGATTTCCGATTGTTATGAAAGCTTGAAATCGGCCCTAATTAATCGGCCATTCCGATTAATCGGTCGACCTCTAGTAAACATACAGAGAAACCATAACACTAAGACAAGAGTTAGCTATGGGCAAAAGTATAACCATTGCTACGTATCAGACATAGTCAAGTAGCCACAGTGGCTATTTACAATAATGGTTTATTCAGCTAATCCATGGCCAAAAAAATTGAATTGTCATCAAAAATATCCATATTTTCAGTGTGAAGGATACCAATTCATATTATATTTCCTCTAATTAACAAAAAGATCACTGCTGCAATGGAGCTGGGCTACCTCTGCTTGGCAAGGTGCTGTAAAGCCCATCCTCCTGCCAGAAAGACTTTCTCTTTAAAGAGGATCTGACAGAGGACACAGGATCTGTCTCTGACCCCCTGACCCTCTGCCTGGGGCTAAATGTTAGCAGGGTAACACTAAACACTACATCCATACTGATCACCAGGGAAACGCTAATGGATCCAAATGGCACCCTATTTCCTTTGTAGTGCACTACTTTTGACCAGGGACCATAGGGAATAGGGTGCCAATAGGAACACAACCTAAGACTGCACTGCTTCCATACAGATCAGCCTGCAGTAACTCCTGTTTTCTGTCACGGAAGTAGGCAGTTATTGTTGGACTGCTAATTCTGCCTCAGCTTTGACACAGATTAAATCAATGGGGTAGGAGAACATCTTACCTGAGCTGGATATAGCATACAGAAGAGAAGTACGTAGATGAGAGAGAAAGAGGAGGAGAGTGAGGCACATACTGTACCTGGGAATATTGAAGACTCATGTTAAAAGGAACCACCAGCTTTCAGATGTTCTCATGTTCTGAGCAAGGAACTTAAATGTTAGCTTTCTTACATGGCACATATTGCACTTTTACTTTCTTCTCCAACACTTTGTTTTTGCATTATTTAAACCAAATTGAACATGTTTCATGATTTATTTGAGGCTAAATTGATTTTATTGATGTATTATATTAAGATAAAATAAGTGTTCATTCAGTGTTGTTGTAATTGTCATTATTACAAATACATTTTAAAAATCGGCCGATTAATCGGCATCGCCTTTTTTTGGTCCTCCAATAATCGGCATCGGTGTTAAAAAAATCATAATCGGTCAACCTCTAATGTTTACGTTAATGCTCTTGTTGTGGTCGTCCTTCACGCTCAGTGTTCTGTTAACGTGGCATTCTGTCTATGTTCTTCTCCCATAGGACTCACTTCCTTGCCAGCCTGGAGGCCATCTTGACAACGGCGGCTCGGTCTTTGTCAACGAGGCAGCGGTCACCACGGCAATGGGGCTCAACAACCGCCACGTGCACCACCACCTGCAACAGCAGAGAGGGTACGGAGATGACCCTCGAGCCCACAACAGCCTGAACACCCTACTGGCCCGCTCCAGCCTCGGACAGACACTCCAACTCCACCCTGACACACACACACCCCAGGACTGGGCGGGGGGCACCGGTGTCACCGGGTACCTCTACACACCCACAGAGGGACAGGGCTCTGAGCAGAAACCCAACGGTAAGACACAGACCCTCTGGTGGACAGGGCTCTGAGCAGAAACCCAACGGTAAGACCCAGTTCCAGACCCTCAGGGGGACAGGGCTCTGAGCAGAAACCCAACGGTAAGACCCAGTTCCAGACCCTCAGGGGGACAGGGCTCTGAGCAGAAACCCAATGGTAAGACCCAGTTCCAGACCCTCAGGGGGACAGGGCTCTGAGCAGAAACCCAACGGTAAGACCCAGTTCCAGACCCTCAGGGGGACAGGGCTCTGAGCAGAAACCCAACGGTAAGACCCAGTTCCAAACCCTCAGGGGGACAGGGCTCTGAGCAGAAACCCAACGATAAGACCCAGTTCCAGACCCTCAGGGGGACAGGGCTCTGAGCAGAAACCCAACGGTAAGACCCAGTTCCAGACCCTCAGGGGGACGGCTCTGAGCAGAAACCCAACAATAAGACTCAGCTCCAGAGAGTTGTGTGAATCCATCTCTGTTACAGACTAAATACCATACAACTAAATGTGACATCAGCAATATGACAGGCTCATTTTCTCCCCCCTCTCTCCCCCCTCTCTCTCTCTCCTCCTCTCTCTCTCTTTCTTCGATACCTCATGATATCACGAGGCCTAGCTGCTACCTGTGAGAAAGTAAACACAGCCTCTGTACCCACCACACACACACCTCCCATTCCTCTCAAGGCTGTTCCTGTTTCAAAGCGATGTGAGGCCTTGCTTGTCATTCTTTCCCAGTTAATCAGTGTCTCCAAATAAAGTTCCCCCCCACCTCAACCCCCCCCCCCCCCCCCATCTCCACCAGCCTAGTCTGGCCCTTCTCGCCTAGGAGAGAGAAAAATAATCGGTGTGTTCTCTATCTATTGAGCGCCGGGGGCCGGGCCAACAGCGTGTGAATCACAGCTCAGAGCCCATGGCTGACGGATTGGAGCATCGATCTGAAAAATCTTTACAAAACTCATTACAGCACGACTTGTCATCAGAGGAGCAGGGGATAGAGGGATAGAGGGGAGAGAGCGATGAGAGATGCACGTATTCATCTGTATTTCACTGCTCATGTGTCAGCCGACGTCTGTTTGCATATATACGTCTCACAGGTTTCAACTGTTATACCTCACTGGTTTAATATACATGCACACTGATCTGAACCGGAAATATTACAGGCTACGATGAGGGCCACTTGTTGAATATACACTAGAATGGATGCTTCTATTTGCCTGTTTAATGGATATCTCTATAGTAACTATCAGTGATACAGGCTGCTGAATTGTTTACTGTTATGTAACCGGAGCACGATCTCTCTCCGTCGATCGACTTATTACCTTCTCCTGTTATTCACCACACTTGAGCCACCGTAGAATCACAGTCTCTTGTTAACAAGACAGAGTGGTGGATGCTCTGCACAGACGGGTGGATACCCCCACCTACCACAGGGCCAGAGCTTACCTGACATATTACCAACAATGCACCCCTCTGTGGTCCCAGACAGGCCCCATAATGCACTGCTCCTGTCCTGTTAGAGGTATATGTTGTATGATAGATCAGCAGGATTAACAGATGGAAGACGTTCCAAATGGCAACCTATTCCCTATTTAGTACACTACTTTTGACAAGGGCCCAAATGGGTCTAGTCAAAAGTAGTGCACTTTAAAGGAGGTAGGGTTCCATTTGGGATGCAAATGTTGACTTCCCTCTCAGGGGGTTGATTTCCCTCCAAATTCCAACGCTATATCTCACCTTCCTACGTTCTATGGATCTCTATTTACAATACATCATTCATTACTATTTAATGCACTGCATTTGGCGGTATAGATTACTAGTGCATTCTGGGTCTGTACACGATCCCATGTTACAGAACTCTCATATTCCACACTAGAATAGTATCCAGGAAATCAATATCTCACCTTCAAAAACAAAACGTATTTGATCTAAAAAATCCTCAAAATCTTGCTCAGAGCTATCAGAAGTCTGATTTCTCTACCTCACATCCAAGTGAGGACAGTTCTTCCCCCTTACACAGGGCCTTTGAGATTGTTCCCTCTCTCAGGATTTCCATAATGTTCTCCTGCACAATGATAATGGAAAAAATGGAAGGATTGAAATTTGATCCAATGAATCCAATCAGATTTTCCCATCTCGCCTAGCTGTTGAATAACTGTGGCCTTTTGAAAATAACAACTACTGTAAATATTGAACAGTAAACCAACCAGAATATTGTGCTGCTTCTGAAAATGAATAAAGGATGAAAACTATGAAGATCAGTGCTCACTATGATGGTATAGTGAGTTACTGTTCTGGACCCATAGAAATATCATTAGTTTGAAGATTATCCTGACTATCTGACCTTTCAATGAATGACAAGCCTTCTGACATTACACTTGGTGTTAAAGTCATCCTATTGGATTTTATCTTACTGATTTGAACAGTAATTGCATTTCGAAAATGGTCTCCATTTCTTGTGGCCTCAGATCAGGCTGACCTAAGTCCCTGTGAAGAGTCTTTGTCCTGAGGCTTTATAGTACAGACCCATCTATCAGAGCCCAGTTAAAGGTCTAAGACCACGGCTAACAGTGGCACACTTGCACACATGCGCGCACACACACACACACACACACACACACACACACACTAGTGGTTAGCTAACAAGGAGCTCACTAATTAAAGAAACAGAGTCCGACACATTCCTGTGGGAACACAACACATTTACCACAGACCCTTACATCCACAGTATCTATTACCACAGACCCTTACATCCACAGTATCTATTACCAGAGACCCTTACATCCACAGTATCTATTACCAGAGACCCTTACATCCACAGTATCTATTACCACAGACCCTTACATCCACAGTATCTATTACCAGAGACCCTTACATCCACAGTATCTATTACCAGAGACCCTTACAGACCCTTACAGCCACACCATCTATTACTACAGACCTTTACAGACCCTTACATCCACAGTATCTATTACCACAGACCCTTACATCCACAGTATCTATTACCAGAGACCCTTACAGACCCTTACAGCCACACCATCTATTACTACAGACCTTTACAGACCCTTACATCCACAGTATCTATTACCACAGACCCTTACATCCACAGTATCTATTACCACAGACCCTTACATCCACAGTATCTATTACCACAGACCCTTACATCCACAGTATCTATTACCAGAGACCCTTACAGACCCTTACAGACACATTATCTATTACTACAGACTCTTACAGACACATGATCTATTACCACAGACCCTTACAGACACATGATCTATTACCACAGACCCTTACAGACACATGATCTATTACCACAGACCCTTACAGACACATTATCTATTACCACAGACCCTTACAGACCCTTACAGACACATTATCTATTACCACAGACCCTTACAGACCCTTACAGACACATTATCTATTACCACAGACCCTTACAGACACATTATCTATTACCACAGACCCTTACAGCCACACCATCTATTGACACAGACCCTCACAGACCCTTACAGACCCTCACAAACCCTGAAATCCACATTGTCTATTACCACAGACCTTTACAGCCACATTATCTATTACCACAGACCCTTATAGCCACATCATCTATTACCACAGACCCTTACAGACCCTTACAGCCACATTATCTATTACTACAGACCCTTACAGACCCTTACAGACACATTATCTATTACTACAGACCCTTACAGCCACATTATCTATTGCCACAGACTCTCACAGACCCTTACAGACCCTCACAGACCCTTACAGACACATTATCTATTACCACAGACCCTTACAGACCCTCACAGACCTTTACAGCCACATTATCTATTACCACAGACCCTTACAGCCACATTATCTATTGCCACAGACCCTTACAGACCCTTACAGCCACACCATCTATTGACACAGACTCTCACAGACCCTTACAGACCTTCACAGACCCTTACAGCCACACCATCTGTTGACAGAGACCCTTACAGCAACATTGTCTATTACCACAGACAATTACAGCAACATTGTCTATTACCACAGACCTTGACATCTTCATTATCTATTACCACAGACCCTGGCAGCCACATAATTTATTACCACAGACCCTTACAGCCACATTATCTATTACCACAGACCCTTACAGATCCTCACAGACCCTGAAAGCCACATTGTCTATTACCACAAACCTTTACCGCCACATCATCTATTACCACAGACCCTTACAGCCAAATCATCTATTACCACAGACTCTTACAGCCACATTATCTATTACCACAGACTCTTACAGAACCTTACATCCACAGTATCTATTACCACAGACCCTTACAGACCCTTACAGCCACAACATCTATTACCACAGACCCTTATAGCCACATCATCTATTACCACAGACCCTTACAGCCAAATCATCTATTACCACAGACTCTTACAGCCACACCATCTATTACCACATACCCTTACAGAACCTTACATCCACAGTATCTATTATCACAGACCCTTACAGACCCTTACAGCCACATCTATTACCACAGACCCTTACAGCCACACCATCTATTACCACAGACCCTTACAGCCACACCATCTATTACCACAGACCCTTACAGCAACATTGTCTATTACCACAGACCCTTACAGAACCTTACAGCCACAACATCCATTGACACAGACCCTTACAGACCCTTACAGACCCTCACAAACCATGAAAGCCACATTATCTATTACCACAGACATTGACATCTACATTATCTATTACCACAGACCCTTACAGCCACATCATCTATTTCCAAAGACCCTTACAGCCCCATCATCTATTACCACATACCCTCACAGCCACACCATCTATTACCACAGACCCTTACAGCAACATTGTCTATTACAACAGACCATTACAGAACCTTACAGCCACATTATCTATTACCACAGACCCTCACAGCCACATCATCTGTTACCAAAGACCCTTACAGCAACATTGTCTATTACAACAGACCATTACAGAAGCTTACAGCCACATTATCTATTACCACAGACCCTTACAGCCACATCATCTGTTACCAAAGACCCTTACAGCCCCATCATCTATTACCACAGACCCTTACAGCCACATTATCTATTACCACAGACCCTTACAGACCCTTACAGACACATGATCTATTACCACAGACCCTGACAGCAACATTGTCTAGTACAACAGACCATTATAGAACTTTACAGCCACATGATCTATTACCACAGACCCTTACAGACCCGCACAGACCCTGAAAGCCACATTGTCTATTACCACAAACCTTTACCGCCACATTATCTATTACCACAGACCCTTATAGCCACATCATCTATTACCACAGACCCTTATAGCCACATTATCTGTTACCACAGACCCTTATAGCCACATTATCTATTACCACTGACCTTTACCGCCACAGTATCTATTACCACAGACCCTTATAGCCACATTATCTATTACCACAGACCTTTACCGCCACATTATCTATTACCACAGACCCTTATAGCCACATTATCTGTTACCACAGACCCTTATAGCCACATTATCTATTACCACAGACCTTTACCGCCACATTATATATTACCACAGGCCATTATAGCCACATTATCTATTACCACAGACCTTTACCGCCACATTATCTATTACCACAGACCCTTATAGCCACATTATCTATTACCACAGACCTTTACCGCCACATTATCTATTACCACAAACCTTTACCGCCACATTATCTATTACCACAGACCCTTATAGCCACATTATCTATTACCACAGACCTTTACCGCCACATTATCTATTACCACAAACCTTTACCGCCACACCATCTATTACCAGAAACCTTTACCGCCACATTATCTGTTACCACAGACCCTTATAGCCACATTATCTATTACCACAGACCTTTACCGCCATATTATCTATTACCACAGACCCTTATAGCCACATTATCTGTTACCACAGACCCTTATAGCCACATTATCTATTACCACAGACTTTTACCTCCACATTATCTATTACCACAGGCCCTTATAGCCACATTATCTATTACCACAGACCTTTACCGCCACATTATCTATTATCACAGACCCTTATAGCCACATTATCTATTACCACAGACCTTTACCGCCACATTATCTATTACCACAAACCTTTACCGCCACATTATCTATGATCACAGACCCTTATAGCCACATTATCTATTACCACAGACCTTTACCGCCACATTATCTATTACCACAAACCTTTACCGCCACACCATCTATTACCACAAACCTTTACCGCCACATTATCTGTTACCACAGACCCTTATAGCCACATTATCTATTACCACAGACCTTTACCACCACATTATCTATTACCACAGACCTTTACAGCCACATTATCTATTACCACAGACCCTTATAGCCACATTATCTATTGCCACAGACCTTTACCGCCACATTATCTATTACCACAGATCCTTATAGCCACATTATCTATTACCACAGACCCTTATAGCCACATTATCTATTACCACAGACCTTTACCGCCACATTATCTATTACCACAGACCCTTACAGCCACATCATCTATTACCACAGACCCTTACAGCCACATTATCTATTACCACAGACCCTTACAGACACATTATCTATTACCACAGACCCTTACAAACCCTTACAGACACATTATCTATTACCACAGACCCTGACAGCAACATTGTCTAGTACAACAGACCATTACAGAACTTTACAGCCACATTATCTATTACCACAGACCCTTACAGCCACATCATCTATTACCACAGACCCTGACAGACCCTCACAGACCCTGAAAGCCACATTGTCTATTACAACAGACCATTACAGAACTTTACAGCCACATCATCTATTACCACAGACCCTTACAGCCAAATCATCTATTACCACAGACTCTTACAGCCACACCATCTATTACCACATACCCTTACAGAACCTTACATCCACAGTATCTATTACCACAGACCCTTACAGACCCTTACAGCCACATCTATTACCACAGACCCTTACAGCCACACCATCTATTACCACAGACCCTTACAGCCACATCTATTACCACAGACCCTTACAGCCACATCATCTATTACCACAGACCCTGACAGCAACATTGTCTAGTACAACAGACCATTACAGAACTTTACAGCCACATGATCTATTACCACAGACCCTTACAGACCCTCACAGACCCTGAAAGCCACATTGTCTATTACCACAAACCTTTACCGCCACATTATCTATTACCACAGACCCTTACAGCCAAATCATCTATTACCACAGACTCTTACAGCCACATCATCTATTACCACAAACCTTTACCGCCACATTATCTATTACCACAGACCCTTATAGCCACATCATCTATTACCACAGACCCTTATAGCCACATTATCTATTACCACAGACCCTTATAGCCACATTATCTATTACCACAGACCCTTACAGACCCTCACAGACCCTGAAAGCCACATTTTCTATTACCACAAACCTTTACCGCCACATTATCTATTACCACAGACCCTTATAGCCACATCATCTATTACCACAGACCTTTACAGCCAAATCATCTATTACCACAGACGCTTACAGCCACATCATCTATTACCACAGACTCTTACAGCCACACCATCTATTACCACAGACCCTTACAGAACCTTACATCCACAGTATCTATTACCACAGACCCTTACAGACCCTTACAGCCACATCTATTACCACAGACTCTTACAGCCACACCATCTATTACCACAGACCCTTACAGCAACATTGTCTATTACCACAGACCCTTACAGAACCCTACAGCCACAACATCCATTGACACAGACCCTTACAGACCCTTACAGACCCTCACAAACCATGAAAGTCACATTATCTATTACCACAGACCTTGACATCTACATTATCTATTACCACAGACCCTTACAGCCCCATCATCTATTACCATATACCCTCACAGCCACACCATCTATTACCACAGACCCTTACAGCAACATTGTCTATTACAACAGACCATTACAGAACCTTACAGCCACATTATCTATTACCACAGACCCTCACAGCCACACCCTCTATTACCACAGACCCTTACAGCAACATTGTCTATTACAACAGACCCTTACAGAACCTTACAGCCACATGATCTATTACCACAGACCCTTACAGACCCTCACAGACCCTGAAAACCACATTGTCTATTACCACAAACCTTTACTGCCACATTATCTATTACCACAGACCCGTACAGCCACATTATATATTACCACAGACCCTTATAGCCACACCATCTATTATCACAGACCCTTACAGCAACATTGTCTATTACAACAGACCATTACAGAACCTTACAGCCACATTATCTATTACCACAGACCCTCACAGCCACACCATCTATTACCACAGACCCTTACAGCAACATTGTCTATTACAACAGACCCTTACAGAGCCTTACAGCCACATGATCTATTACCACAGACCCTTACAGACCCTCACAGACCCTGAAAACCACATTGTCTATTACCACAAACCTTTACTGCCACATTATCTATTACCACAGACCCTTACAGCCACATTATATATTACCACAGACCCTTATAGCCACACCATCTATTATCACAGACCCTTACAGCAACATTGTCTATTACAACAGACCATTACAGAACCTTACAGCCACATTATCTATTACCACAGACCCTCACAGCCACACCATCTATTACCACAGACCCTTACAGCAACATTGTCTATTACAACAGACCCTTACAGACCCTTACAGCCACAACATTGATTACCACAGACCCTTACAGCCACAACATATATTACCATAGACCCTTACAGCAACATTGTCTATTACCACAGACTCTTACAGCCACACCATCTATTACCACAGACCCTTACAGCAACATTGTCTATTACCACAGACCCTTACAGAACCTTACAGCCACATTATCTATTACCACATACCCTTACAGACCCTTACAGCCACAACATCTATTACCACAGACCCTTACAGACCCTTACAGCCACAACATCTATTAGCACAGACCCTTACAGACCCTTACAGCCACAACATCTATTAGCACAGACTCTTACAGACCCTTACAGCCACAACATCTATTAGCACAGACCCTTACAGACCCTTACAGCCACAACATCTATTGACACAGACCCTCACAGCCACATCATCTATTACCACAGACCCTTACAGCAACATTGTCTATTACAACAGACCATTACAGAACCTTACAGCCACATCATCTATTACCACAGACCCTCACAGCCACACCATCTATACACCCTTACAGCAACATTGATGATGCTGTGACACACCGCCCCAGACCATGACGGACCCTCCACCTCCAAATCGATCCCGCTCCAGAGTACAGGCCTCGGTGTAACGCTCATTCCTTCGATGATAAACGTGAATCCAACCATCACTCCTGGTGAGACAAAACCGCGACTCATCAGGGAAGAGCACTTTTTGCCAGTCCTGTCTGCTACAGCGATGGTGAGTTTGTGCCCAAAGGCGACGTTGTTGCCGCTGATGTCTGGTGAGGACCTGCCTTACAACAGGCCTGCAAGCCCTCAGTCCAGCCTCTCTCAGCCTACTGCGGACAGTCTGAGCACTGATGGAGGCATAGTGCGTTCCTGGTGTAACTCGGGCAGTTGTTGTTGCCATCCTGTACCTGTCCCGCAGGTATGATGTTCTGATGTACTGATCCTGTGCAGGTGTTGTTACACGTGGTCTGCCAATGTGAGGACGATCAGCTGTCCGTCCTGTCTCCCTGTAACGCTGTCTTAGGCGTCTCACAGTACGGACATTGCAATTTATTGCCCTGACCACATCTGCAGTCCTCATTTCTCCTTGCAGCATGCATAAGGCATGTTCACGCAAATGAGCAGGGACCCTGGGCATCTTTCTTTTGGTGTTTTTCAGAGTCAGTAGAAATGCCTCTTTAGTGTCCTAAGTTTTCATAGCTGTGACCCAATTGCCTACTGTCTGTAAGCTGTTAGTGTCTTAACGACTGTTCCACAGGTGCATGTTCATTAAATGTTTATTGTTCATTGAACAAGCATGAAACAGTGTTTAAACCCTTTACAATGAAGATCTGTGAAGTTTCTTGGATTTTTGCGAATTATCGTTGAAAGACAGGGTCCTGAAAAAGGGACTTTTATTTTGGCAAGTTTTTTTTAGTTAAAGAGCAGATGGATGAACTCATTATAGTGGGCAGTCAGCCAGGTCCATCCTGATAGTTATTTATCTACCTGGGGTTATTCTATCATACTGTGCCTGATGGTTATTTATCTACCTGTGGTTATTATATCATACTGTGTATGATGGTTATCTACCTGGAATTATTTTATCATACTGTGTCTGATGGTTATTATCTACCTGGGATTATTATATCATACTGTGTCTGTAGTTATTTATCTACCTGGGGTTATTCTATCATACTGTGCCTGATGGTTATTTATCTACCTGGGGTTCTTATATCATACTGTGCCTGATGGTTATTTATCTACCTGGGGTTATTATATCATACTGTGTCTGATGGTTATTTATCTACCTGGGGTTCTTATATCATACTGTGTCTGATGGTTATTTATCTACCTGGGGTTCTTATATCATACTGTGTCTGATGGTTATTTATATACCTGGGGTTATTATATCATACTGTGCCTGTAGTTATTAATCTACCTGAGGTTATTATATCATACTGTGTCTGTAGTTATTTATCTACCTGGGGTTATTATATCATACTGTGTCTGTAGTTATTTATCTACCTGGGGTTATTATATCATACTGTGTCTGTAGTTATTTATCTACCTGGGGTTATTATATCATACTGTGTCTGTAGTTATTCATCTACCTGGGGTTATTATATCATACTGTGTCTGTAGTTATTTATCTACCTGGGGTTATTATATCATACTGTATCTGATGGTTATTTATCTACCTGGGGTTATTATATCATACTGTGTCTGTAGTTATTTATCTACCTGGGGTTATTATATCATACTGTTTCTGTAGTTATTTATCTACCTGGGGTTATTATATCATACTGCGGTTCTATTATTTTAGTTTCTCTCCCCTGTTCGGCTTCTCTTTGTCCTTCATCTCTTCACCCTTCCCTTTTCTGCTCTGGCTCTTGGTGTTTCATTTAAAATGGTGATTGTTCATGTCTGTGAGAGAGAGTTCATCGTGGTTGTTGGTTTAGTGTACTGTGATTATGAACATCTATGTTTTAATATTGATGCATATAAACGTCATGCATTTATACCCATACAGATATAAACACACACCGCAAAGTGAGGGAGACGTGGTCATTGATGGCAACAGCGGCTGGACAATATCAGGGTGTACCCCCACATGGAGATCCCCAACTGGACCTGTCCTTATTGGTTCCCCTGGAGATGGAGCGTGGGGATGGGGAGGACGTGGGAGAGGAGAACATTGTGTACCTCTGAGGCTGAACCCCCTGAGTCAAAACCAGGACTTAAATCTGGGATCCTTAATGGTGAAACTGCTACGTCCGTTTGGGATATTACAACAACAAAGAAGTTACTACAAACAACAAACACCGTTTTTTCCAATTTGGTTATAATTAGAATCACAGATTTAACATGAATATATGAAGGCTCCGAATCCAAGATTGGACAGTAAATATCCAGGCCTATTGTATATCAACAAGGTTTAAAGAAGTAACAGGACTGGCACATACAGAAATCTCTCATGCTTTGTCTCTCTGCCCGCCACGTCTGTGTCAGGTACCCTCCATATGTGTCGCCAAGTGTTGTCAATGAGAGACACTTTTATAGTGCTACATGTTTATGTGTCCATATGTGCAGTGTGTGTGTGTAACTTCATCCACTGTGTGTGTGTGTGTGTGTGTGTGTCTCTGTTGAGAGTTCAACTCCAGGGCTGCCATCGGGCCTGTGTGCCTGAGGCCCTCCAATGACAGTTACCCTGACCAACCCTGCTGCCTGCCTTCCCCCTCTCTCCTCACCCCTGTATCTCTCTGTATCAGTCTACCTCTCGTTTTCTCCCTTGTCCTCTAAGCCCAATCTCTCCAGGACTATTTATTAGGCTCGCCCAGAATGAAATACTGAGGAGAGTCTTCTCTTTGTTACCGCAGGGGGAAAGAGAGAGAGCAGAGAGGGGCTGGTATCACTGTAGAATCAGGCTGAATCTGTCCAGTTGCTCTGTGGCTGATTGTCTGGCCAGGAAATAAACAGCTGCTCGCCCATTCATCAGACAAGCTCTATTTAGAAGGTGAGCGGGATTCTGCAAACACATTAGTCATGAAGGATGAGGTGAAGCACCATGATCAGAAGGGATTTGGTCCCTTGGTTTCTCAGACTGTCTGGCTCTGGCTACGCCCGGACAGCATCATTTGTTTTTACCCGAAGGACTTTTTATTGTTTTGAAAGAGTGTAAAGGTATTGTGGTTTTAGGAATGATGTTGTGACTGTAGCAATATATCAATACAATATAGGACACTGCACTACTCTGCCTATATAAAGTACATATTTTATTAGGGTCAAACGCATATAGTGGTCAAAAACCATAGGACAGAACATTTCTATACTTTCAATGACCTTTGCTTTTAAAAATGGTTTTAAGTATCCAATCAGGGACAGTGCACTGTACATGTGAAGCATACCAAATATGGCCACATCTCTTCTGCATGATACATTTTGTTTTACATCGTTTTAAAATGTTTAATGTTTAAATATTCCTTCCAAGGCACATATTTCATAGCACATGATTTATTCCAGTGTGTGTTCAGTTACTTTAAGATTTTGTCTTATGTAAAGTTACCTTACTAATGCATGTGTAGTAATAGTAGCTGGATAGTCAGCCTGGTATCAGTTTATATCAGTGGAGGTTCCATAGAGGAGGAAGGGGAGGACCATCCTCCTCAGTGAATTTAATAACAATAAAAATAGTGAAACATTGAAAACGTAAGCCTTTATATAAAAAAATATACTAAATCTATTCACGTCACCAAATAGTTGATTATAACACACTGTTTTTCTATATAGGTCTACAGTAGCCTCAACAGCACTCAGTAGGGTAACACCATGGAGTAGCCATAGGACAGCTCGTTTCCATCCTCCTCTGGGTACATTGTTTTATTATTTTTGTATTTGATTATTTTACACTTATTTTACCAGGTAATTTGACTGAGAACACATTCTCATTTACAGCTACAACCTGGGGAATAGTTACAGGGGAGAGGAATTACACCAATACAAAACTTATAGACTTACACAGTAATAATGACAACTTCCGGAGAATGTCCTCCAATCTATCAAAGCTCTTGCAGCATGAACTGACATGTTGTCCACCCAATCAAAGGATCAGAGAATGAATCTAGCACTGAAAGCATAAGCTACAGCTAGCTAGCACAGCAGTGCATAAATTGTGGTGAGTAGTTGACTCAACGAGAAAGACAATAGCTGACCAGTTTTTAACAAATTAATTTCTTCAAAAATGAAGGAGAAGCAAGAGAGAGAGCTATATTTCTCGTTGTAATTTTTTCACTTTCACTTTCACTTACTTAGCTAGCGAATGCAGCTAGCTAGTGTAGCCTACTCAAACACCCAGCTCAAACAGGGAGGGATGCTATGTTAGTTAGCTGGCTATGACTATCCAAAACTGGAATTCTTCCAAGTCAACATAAACTTTTGGTTTTATTAATTTATTGCCACTGGGGCCCACTGGTGTAACTGCTAAACTGCTTGCTGTACACTGTACTGCGTGATTCTCCCGGGTTTACTAACGCGTTAGTTCTCGTAGCCATATTGACTAGCTATTACATTAGCTACTATGGTGACAATGATGTAAGCTGTGTGTAGCAGTTAGTGGTTATAATATGAAGGTTTGGCTTGGATTTTTTTTTTTGCCTGGTCACAGACAGCTGGTGTGTTGTGCACTGCAGTCCACAAGTGAAGGGAAAAGGTGAGAGGAGGAGAGTGCGTAGATGTGAGAAGGAATACAACAAGT